>NC_048284.1:1094135-1274135 GCF_009762535.1 Notolabrus celidotus
CTGCTGCTGTGGACGTGCCAGACTCCAGCTGCTACAACTACTACTATCCGTCTCCCCACTATCATCTCTCTCTCTCTCTTCACCTCCCTCTATCCCTCTCTCCAACACGGTCTCAGCAGATGTGTGTCTAACATGAGTCTGGTCCTGCTGGAGGTTTCTGCCTGTTAAAGGAAGTTTGTCCTTGCCACTGTAACTTGCTAAATGCTGCAAAGTGCTCTGCTCATGGTGGATTAAGATGAGATCAGACTGAGTCCTGTCTGGAAGATGGGACTGGATCTGATCCGGTCTTGATGTTGGGTCTTTGTTAATAATAGAACATAGAGTACGGTCTAGACCGGCTCTGTTTGGAAAGAGTCTGAGGAGAACGTTTGTTGGGATTTGGCGCTACAAGTGTGTAGAGCTCATGATGGCGTCGAGTCAAAGCAGAAGTATAAACCAGAGAGAGAGAGAGAGAGAGAGAGAGAGAGCGAGGGGCGAGAGACATTAACCTGAAGAGGAGGCGGGGCTCCGACTCTGTCGAACTCTGCCTCAGGTAAGGTTCACTGAGCGTGTGCAGAGCAGAGATTTAATGTCTGACAGAAGTTAACCTGAGTAGCTTCCAATAACCTGTCAGACTGTTGTGGTGCAGAGACACACCTGCAATCACACACACACACACACACACACACACACACACACACACACACACACACACACACACACACACACACACACACACACACACACACACTCTCTCTCTCTCTCTCTGACAGCTGATCTGATTGGCTGTCTCCGAGTGTGTTTGTGTGTGTTTAATGCGTATCCATGGGTTTGCGAGGACCGGAGAGACGACTGTCCTCACAAACACCTAAACATCAACCTGCATGAGTGTGTTTATATCCTCAGGCAACAGGCAGGTGTGGCTGCAACACACCTTTCCTGTGGTATGTGGACAATGTACACACAGAGATGCACACACACACATTTACACACACACTCAAACAGACACCAGAGCTCAGAGAGAGTCTGATCAAACTGCTGCTGGAGAGAAAAGTCACAGAGCGTATGCGTGATGGACTTCATTACCCACAAGGCCTCAGTGATGATGATGTCATTACAGCATGAGTTAACATTTATTAATAAAACACCTGAACTAAGAAAAAGGTCCGACAGGAGGCGGGGCTTGTGGATGATTGACGGGACAGGCCAGTCAGTGCTTTATCACAATCAGGGGAGAGATGCTTTAAATGTGACTCACCCGTCACAACACAGACAGGAGGGAGAGGAAGAGGAGGAGGAGGAAGAGGAGGAGGAGGAGGAGGAGGAGGAGGAGGAAGAGGAGGAGGAGGAGGAAGAAGAGGAGGAGGAGGAGGAGGAGGAAGAGATGGACAGAGAGAGAGAGGAGATGAAGAAAGGAACTGGCAGTCTTACCTCTCCGAAAGCTCCTCGTCCAATCACTTTAAGCATCTCGAAGTCATCTCTGTGGAGCCGCAGGTCCTTCACCGTGCTGGTGAACGGTTTCACTGGAGGACACAGACATGTTGTTATTGTTATTACACTGTTATAATAACGGTATGTTATAATACAGCTTAATGAGGGCACCGTGCATCAATTAGAGCAAATTGAAATCTAAATTCCAACCCGCTGACTGGTTTAAAGGTCAGAAAGAACTCGGGGAAAGTCCAAATTCAGCACAATTTACATCCTCAGGTTAGCTTAGAGTGGCTAACGTTAGCAGAGCTAGCACCACCAGCCTTTGATCCTCCCTGCAGAGTAACGTCCTCATACCTGTGCTGGTTACACACTTCTCTCGTTGAGTTATTCAGGCACAACTTAATCTCTATCTTCCAAATAGAAATACAGAAACCCACGCCGCGCTGCCTGTCACCTGGGTTTGTTTACACCTGGATAGTAGTCGTCATCAAGCTAGCTCTGACCGTTGACAGGTGGCTACGCTTCAGCTAAGTCACAACAAACAGCATCCACGTGTCCACTACCCTCGATGACACCTTCCAACCCTGTGTTGCTGAACCGAGCCGCTCTGACTTCTTAAGCGTGTGCGCACAAGACGCTACAAAGCAGACACGACAGGTTAGCATTGAAGCTAACGGGCTAGCCTGCTAGTAGGATGATGATTAACTATATGAAACCAGGCAAAGCAGCAACCTCCGGTCTTAAAATACGAAACCAATGCAAAAAAAATTTAAACTGCAGTTCCTCAAGTGTCCAGTAGAGGCTGGCTGCAGACGCACAGGAAACCACATCCTGTATAATAAACGGACGTTGTATCCGTGACATTCTGAAGCTCTATTTTGAAGCCGATCGTCGGCGGCTGCCATATTGGAAATGCTGAACTCAACCTAACTTCTGTGGAGGTAGTGTGAGGAAAAGAGGGGGGCCTTTAGCCTCTACAGTGTTCCCGCCTGTCAATCAAGTCAGCCACGCCCTTATTTGGGCAAAACTCGCAAGTTTAATATCTTCAAAAACAGCGAGTTATAATAATTCACCTCCGTACAGTGTGTGCGGTTAGAGAATGATCTATTCAGACTTAAACTGTTTTTTGAACCAGGCTGTAAACATGTTTATTTCTGCTGTAAAGATCGTCTTCTTTGAATGGGTGTGTATGTGGTTTCCTGTGTTTCTGCAGCCAGCCTCTAGTGGACACTCGATGAACTGCAGTTTTTAACACTTCTGCATTAGGGACGGGCATTTCAAGCCAAAATACTATTAGATAATCATTAGCTTCTATTCAACGATTATTCCAACACACACACACACACCTGTCCCATTAACGTCCCGTTTGTGTAGCAGTCGCGTTGCTTAGCGCCGCTCGAGTGGCTGCTTGTTGCAGCAGCTCTCTCTTTGTTGGCCATGGACACCAAACTGACTCCGTTTGCAGGGGTGTTTCTGCTATTTTTGTTCCTGTGTGTGTCCAGAGATCCTGCGTGTATCCATGGTTGCATTGTTTACATACTAGATCAGCTGTTAGCAGCCCGTAGCATGTTGATGCTAAACAATGCTAGGCCGAGGACGACGTGCTGGTACTGAGGTGCAAGCTAAAAAAAGACGACATGGACCTGTCCTTCCACCCACCGTTATGGGGAATGTAAGATCTATCTACGATAAGGTGGACCAGCTAACCGAGCACCAGAGTAGCATCATGCTAACAGAGCTAACACCGGACACGAACGCCACATTGGAAGGATTTCACCTGCTGTGGGCGGACAGGATACAGGAGAGCCAGACTGAACTAACTGGGGAAGAAGGCCAGCTCAGTCCTGGACCCTGTGGAGGTGGTGGCTGACAGGAGGATTATGGCCAAGCTGTCGTCTCTGATGAACATTTCTTTCCTTTATATATTCTTGTTAAATTCTTGTTCTGTACACCTTCTTGTTTGCTGCTGTGAATATCCCCGTTGTGGGACGAATAAAGGAGTATCTTATCCTAACCAGCAGCAGGACGAGGTGCTGCTAGTAGCGTTCACTGACAGCGTCTGTCTCTGTCTTTATGTCGGTGATTCTGTGACGAGGCATGGCGTGTGAGTTTACATTTTGCAGCCATGCTCAGTCTGTCACAGCGACTGTCACTAATGTTTTCTTCTTCTTTTGCTATTTAATGCAGTTAGCATTCTTCTTCTTCTGTTACTCAATGAGGTTAGCAAACAGCTTTAAGACGCTCTGTAGCCACTGTGTGGCGGGAACACCGTATTACAACCAAGCTCCGGTTAAAACGATGAAAAATGGTCCTTTAAAATAAGAAAATATTCAAAGTAACTCTTCAATTTGTACGAAGTGAACAAATATTAGAATATTCGATAATCATTGCCCATCCCTGTTCTACATGGGCTTCATATTTTGAGACCTGAGGTTGCCACTTGATCAGCACTCACTGAACAGGGGGTTGAATTTTTTTTCAAAGATATTAAACTTAAAAGTTTTGCCCAAATAAGGGCGTGACTGACTTGATTGACAGGCAGGCACCTTGCAGCTGTTAGTGAGGAGGCTTAAGCCCCGCCTCTTTACCTCACACTAGCTCCACAGAAGTTACATCGAGTTCAGCATTTCCAATATGGCTGCCGCCGACAATCTGCTTTAGAAACAGGGCTGACATCAACCTAGTAGATTACACATGCACCCAGTTTATCTGTGTGTGAGTGTGTGACAGAAACATCAGAGGTGTATCTCTCACACACACACACACACACTCACACACACAGAGGATGTCTCAAAGGTCTGAACCTTCAGCTTTCAGAACATCGGCATCAAATAATGACGATCCAGCTGTTACGCTGAGGAGACACAGACGTACTTCATCACATCATCATCATCGTCGTATCATAACACGACTTTATCAAAGTAACGGGGGGAGGGGGCTTTAGGACCCTGCAGACTGCGGCTCATCTTTTATTCATCGTTTTTAACTGGGTCACACACACACACACTCTCTCACACACACACACACACACAGATCAATGAGCTGAGCAGAGCCATCATCATCAATGAAGGCTCACCTCCTCAGAATACTTCTTCTCTAACTGTCTGAACGTCTCTCTCCCAGCATGCATCACTCCTCTGCGCCCTAGATCGCCATTATCACCTGCACACACAGCGTTTACACGTGTGATGTCATCAGAGGGGGTGGAGCCTGGTGTCAGAGGGGTGCTCTCTGACTGTCAGTGTGAGTTTGTTTGACCAGCTCTGTGAGCGGACACCAGGTGTTTCACAGGTGACCATGTGGATTAAAAAGGGGCGGGGCTTAAAGTCATCATGTCACCATTGAGGATCGGTGTCGTCAAATGTTTGTTTTGTTGACAGAAGTCTGAAAATCAGCCAGTAATATTCCATGTATTGATGTTTCTCTCTTACTGACAGACATCTGCATCATCAGTCCAGAACCAGACCAGACTAGGCCAGCTTAAACCAGGACAGTGAGGTTAAAACAGGCCAGTCTGAACCGGGACAAAGTGGGCCAAAGAGAGTCAGAATGTGGAGCTGCAGTGTGTCCTGATATAACTGCACAGAGACAACCTGAGACCTGAGAAGCTCCTGACTCCTTCAGGGCCTGGAAACGCCTCAATGTGTCCTGGAAGACTTTGGAGAACTCCTGGAGGGGGGTCAGGATGTCAACACGACAGAGCTAACGTTAGCATTTACTGGACATTCATTCCAATAGGAGCAGCTAACGTCTGCTATGCTAGTGCTAAATGCCAACTTTGATGTGATATTAAACTCAACATCGTCTGTTTGGTAACGATCCGAACTCTGCTCTGATTGGTCCCCACACAGGTGTCAATCAGAACAATGAGCCCCGCCCACTCAGTCTGAGCAGCACTGTGCTTTAAATGTGGTTCTTTTTAAGACCAGATAGTCCTTGAATCTGGATTTAAGGACCTCATTGAGGTCCCTTGAATATCCTGGAAAACAACAAAGATAATCCAAACCCTTGAACTCAAAAACCTTCAAGAAAATCCAAAAAACCCCACCTGAGTCTACCTGACAGGTACCAGGATCAAACCCACAATCTTATCAAGCTACCCTGGAACCTCTGCTAAGGCCTCCCAGTGACCCACAACCCTTCCTGAACCTCCTTGGTGCCTCCAGGGTGATCCAAACCTGAGTCTCACTGGAGGTCTGGAGGAACCCTGACACTCTTCTTTGACCTATTTCAAGGATTCTCAAGGACCATCAGCGTCTCTAGGGCTCCAGAAACCTCTCTAGGATCCCTGAACCTGCCATGGACTCCCATGCACTTTATAAAAATCCTTTAAACTCTCTGCAGCCCCCCTATGTGGACCACCTGGGCCCAAAGTGGTCCTTGAAGATTCCAGGAACCATCTACAGTGCATTATTTGGGTTTTTGACACTATGGCCATGTCCTGGGACAGGGCCGGGACCTGGTTCAGGCTCTTACCCCACTCCAGGAAGTCATGGACGTGCTTGTCCCTGCGGAGAGGGGTCTGGGACAGCTCTGCGCAGAAGCAGAGCAGCAGGTCGAGCAGCGCCTCCACGCTCAGGCAGCCCGCCTCCTTCTGCTTCAGCAGCAGCTCCTCCAGCCGCTTCAACCGGGCCTGAGCAGACATCCTGCCCGGGACCAGTCTCTCCTACCCGGCAACACTTCCACACGAGCCCCGCTGAGCAGTCCAGAGGCTCCCTGCCGCCCAGGATCCGAGCCTTGCCGAGTCCTGCCGAGCCCAGCCGAGTCCTGCCGAGCGCAGCCGACTAGCTGCGCCTAGCTCGTTAGCTCCAGGAGAACATTCCCGACATTTTGAGCGCTCCGGTTCTCGGTGTGGTCCAGGTCTCGGTGTGGTCCGGTTCTCGGTGTGTAGGTGAGTCTCTGCCGGGTTCCGTGAGTCCGTCAGGATCCGATCAGCCTGCGGGATCAGACGAGTCCGGGATCCCGGTCAATCTGGACTCTGCTCTCAGGTTCGGGATGTCGGTCAGACCGTCGCCTCTCTCAGGCGGTCCGCGGCGGATCCATGTCCTCAGACCGGACCCTCAGCTCGGTAACATGTCCGGGAGAACCGGGACGGACTCTGGGTCTGATACTAAGACCGGTTCGGACCGTGAACGCTCGCGACGGACGGGTTCAGACGGTTTCTGTAGGGTTGGAGGACTCTGCCGGTGTGGCTGCTCGGTGTGAATATGGCTGAATCCGGATCAGATCATCCAGGACAAGCTCCAGAGGCACGAGCGCACATCCGGTGTCTGAGCATTTCACAATAAAACACCAAACCATGTAAAACAGACAAACACACCCAGACATACAGATGCATCAAAACACAACACAGCAACATCACAACAAAACAAACTACAGCAACATTAAAACACAACAAACTACAGCAACATTAAAACACAACAAACTACAGCAACATCAAAACACAACAAACTACAGCAACATCACAAAAAAACAACAGACACACAACAAACTACAGATACATTAAAACACAACAACAAAAAAACAACAAACTACAGCAACATCACAACACAACAAACTACAGCAACATTAAAACACAACAAACTACAGCAACATCACAACACAACAAACTACAGCAACATCAAAACACAACAAACTACAGCAACATCACAACACAACAAACTACAACAACATCAAAACACAACAAACTACAACAACATCAAAACACAACAAACTACAGCAACATCAAAACACAACAAACTACAACAACATCAAAACACAACAACAGACACACAACAAACTACAGATACATTAAAACAAAACAACAGACACAACAAAATACAGCAACATCAAAACACAACAACAGACACACAACAAACTACAGCAACATCAAAACACAACAAACTACAGCAACATCAAAACACAACAAACTACAACAACATCACAACACAACAAACTACAACAACATCACAACACAACAAACTACAACAACATCACAACACAACAACAGAAACACAACAAACTACAGATACATTAAAACAAAACAACAGACACAACAAAATACAGCAACATCAAAACAAAACAAACTACAGATACATTAAAACACACAGATACCACAAAAACACAACAAACTACAGATACATTAAAACACAACAAACTACAGCAACATCTCAGCAACATATTATCTCAGTTTTTTTTATCACATTCTTAATACTTAATATTAAGAGATTAAGGATTTATTTATACACTAATTATAATAAATCTATTAAATCATGAATGTTAAAAATAATTTCATTCATAAAACTAACCTCACAAATTCAGATCATTTTAAAATAATATGAGCAGATCAAATCTTAACCAAAGAAAATACAGCTAGTGAAAATGTTACAATTATGATGGATATACTCTGATTAAATCATCCCAATATTTTTTTTAAATAAATAAAATACAATCGATTTTTTATTAAATATCTAAAGGAGGACCTAAGATAGTGGAAATTAACCCATAAGTTCTTAGTGATGTAATATATTTGTATATATGTAATTATTAATCAAACTTTTATTATGAAGGAATGAAAGAATAAGCACACTGATCTCTAAAATAAAATAATTTAAAGTCCACCTGTTAAACGCTCATCTACTTCGTGCTTTTATTTTGAAGGAGAATATCCCAGTTCCGGAAGTCAGTCTCTGCTGCTCCGAGTTAACTCGACTCACCTGTCCGACGCTCCCTCGGGAACACGGAGGCCCCGCCTTCCTGCACCGGAAACGCTCTGGACACATGACGTCATGTCGTGATTGACAGGAGCTGGGAGAGACTGGTACCGCCCCCCTGGAGGAGGAGGGGGGGGGGGTCTCACGTCATTAGTGACACAATGACAGGATATAAGGTGGTCTTTGTTGACTGTTTGTGTTCTGGGGGAAGTGTTTACAAAATAAAACATGAGAAGGAAAGAACATGTAGACATGATGGAGAGTCAAAGTGCTTTTATTTTGTAGTAATCGTTTGTTTAAAGCAAAAAAGTTACAAATATTAAAACTTTTTATTTAAATTAATTCAAATTAATTGAATCAAATTAAATTGAATTAAATTAGATAACATCTGATATGAAGAGGCAAGGCAGCTTTATTTGTACAGCACATTTCATACACGAGGGCCACTCAATGTGCTTTACATTAAAACATTAAAAGCATTGGAAACATTCAGACAGGCATAAAAGAACATAATTAAAATGACAAATATAATAAAACAGAAAAGTATAATTAGAAATATATTAAAAGTAAATTTAAAATGCATTCAAAGAGAGTTAAAATAATCTAAGATAGGAAGGCAGTGTTAAATAAAAAGGTCTTAATCTTTGATTTAAAAGAGGTGAGAGTTGGAGCAGACCTGCAGCTTTCAGGGAGTGTGTTCCAGATATGTGGAGCATAATGACTAAACGCTGCTTCACCATGTTTCCTTCTGACTCTAGGGACTGAAAGCAGACCAGTACCTGATGACCTCAGAGGTCCAGGTGGTTCATACAGTAGCAGCAGATCAGCCTAAACCATTCAGGTCTTTATAAACCATCAGCAGGATTTTAAAGTCTATTCTCTGACAGACAGGAAGCCAGTGTAGAGATCTAAGAACTGGACTGATGTGGTCTACTTTGTTGGTCCTTGTTAGGACTCGAGCAGCAGCATCCTGTATGAGCTGCAGCCGTCTGATGGACTTTTTAGGGAGTCCTGTAAAGACCCCGTTACAGTAGTCTAGTCTGCTAAAGATAAATGCATGGAGGAGTTTTTCTGCATCCTGCTGAGACATGAGTCCTTTAACCCTTGATATATTCTGAAGGTGATAGTAGGCGGACTTTGTAATGGTCTTAATGTGGCCGCTGAAATGAAGGTCTGAGTCTAAGACTACACCAAGGTTTCTGGCTTGGTTTGAACATTTCATCTGTGCAGGTTGGAGCTGAGCAGTAACCTTTAACCTTTCTTCCTCCAAAAACAATCATTTCAGTTTCTTCTTTGTTTAACTGAAGAAAGTTCTGTCTCTCGTCCAGTCATTGATTTGTTCAATGCATTTACTCAGTGTTTGTATGGGACTATAATCCCCTGGTGATATGGTGATGTAAATGTGTGTGTCATCTGCATAGCTGTGGTATTTTATTTTGTTGTTTCTTATTATCTGACCTAAGGGGAGCATGTAGATGGAATAGGGCCCTTGAAGTTGATTTGTAATAAGCTCCACTGAAATGCACTAAATAAAGTTTGTTTTTCTTGGTGAATGTGTTATTTATCCACGTGGTTTTAATCAAACTCTTCTGAGATGTTTTGGATTTCAGATAAGAGCTCCTACAGTCAGAATAAACCGTGTGTTGGAGCTCAAAGTGAATATTTATTCCTGGTTCATCGCACATAGTAAGGGCGAGCGTACACGAACGACTCATTATCTTGTAAATGATCACCTTAGCAGGACTTCAAGGATTCTGTGGATTAATCTTTAGTTTTAAAGATCTCAAGTGTCTCATTCACCTCATCTGAAAACCTGTTTACGGTTCTCTGAAGTCCTGATCCTGTCGTCTGATCTCTTGTTACATGTTTCACCCTGATTCTGACGACTTTCACAGAAACAGAGCGAACAGAGATAATGGAGAGTTCAGAGGTTAGGCCCACATAAACAGAGATAACGGTGAGATCAGAGAGAGAGAAAAGGTGACTGTAGAACTTTGTTATTGTGTTTATCAGAGTGAGGATCAGTAACAGGCCTCGTCACAGTCTGATGAAGAGGAGCAGATAAAGGTCTCTGCTGCCCTCTGCTGGTCTCGGCTGGATGTTCCTCTCTTTAATCTTAGAGCAGGTTAACCCTCCTCCCCATAGACTGCAGATGTTTGACTCATGTAGTCATGTGTTGTAAAACTACAGGAGCACAACTCTCTGCTATAAGCTAATCCTTCTTCTGACCTACAGAGCTCTTAATGTTCAGACACCTTCTAGAACACTACGCTCCCAACATGCAGGCCTGCTCATCGTACCTGAAGTCTCTAAAAGTAGTATGGGAGGTAGAGCCTTCAGTTATCAGGCCCCTCTCCTTTGGAATCATCTACCAGTCAGGGTCCGGGAGGCAGACACCCTCTCTACTTTTAAGAGTAGGCTTCAAACTTTCCTTTTTGATAAAGCTTATAGTTAGAGCTGGATCAGGCTTGGACCAGGTCTTAGTTATGCTGCTATAGGCTTAGACTGACACACTGGGATCCTGTCTTTCCCTCTCTCTCCTCTCTCTGCCTGTCTCTCACTTTAACTCTTCCTGTCCCATTAAAGTTACTAACCATAGACCTTTCTGGAGTCCCTGAGCTCCCTTGTCTCGTAGGTTCCTCTGGATCTCTGCTGTAGATTCCTTTTTGGGGTCTGTTATTCATCCTTTCTTTCTTTCTTTCTTTCTTTCTTACTTTCTTTCATCTTTCATTCTTTCTTTCTCTCTTTTATTCTTTTTTCCCATTATTCATTTTCCTTTCATTCCTTCCTTCTTCCTTTCTTTCTTCAATTCTCTCTTCTTCTGTCTTCCTTTTTTTCTTTCATTCATTTTTCCTGCCTTTCTTTCTTTCCTTTCATGTTTCTTCATCCTTTAAGTCTCCTTTTCTTATCCATCCTTTCCTTCTGTCATTCCTTCACCATTTCTTCTCCTCTTTTTCTTTCTTCTGGTCTCCCTCTCTTCTCTCTTTTCATAGACCTTTCTGGAGTCCCTGAGCTCCCTTGTCTCGTAGGTTCCTCTGGATCTCTGCTGCTGTGGACGTTCCAGACTCCAGCTGCTACAACTACTACTATCCGTCTCCCCACTATCATCTCTCTCTCTCTTCATCTCCCTCTATCCCTCTCTCCAACACGGTCTCAGCAGATGTCTGTCTAACTTACCTAAAGACTCTAAAAGTAGTATGGGAGGTAGAGCCTTCAGTTATCAGGCCCCTCTCCTTTGGAATCATCTACCAGTCAGAGTCCGGGAGGCAGACACCCTCTCTACTTTTAAGAGTAGGCTTCAAACTTTCCTTTTTGATAAAGCTTATAGTTAGAGCTGGCCCAGGCTTAGACCAGGTCTTAGTTTTCTGGCTTAGACTGACACACTGAGCTCCCGTCTTTCACTCTCTCTCCTCTATCCGTCTGTAAGTCGCTAACTTTAAATCTTCATGGTTCTTTTTAGCTGTTTAGGACCACCTGCTGATAAGCCCCGCCTCCTGTCATGACCATATCCCACCTGTCTGTCAGTTGCTATGAGGAAGTGATCAGCTCACCCCTCCCTCCCCCTCCCCCGGCTCTCCTGTGTCCTTAATGTTCTCTGCAGTGTCTCTAGGCTTCAGGTAGGAGATCAGGTAGGTGTCAGGCTGATGATCAGGTAGATGTCAGTTAGATGGACACGGTGTTCAGGACGTGGGCACTCTGTTCTGTCCTTGGTCCGATGGTCCAGCTGGTGAATCGGGGGGATGGAGATTTCTCGGCTTATTACGGGGGCAGATTAGCTGTAAGGAGATTAGCGCCGCAGGCTAACAGGAGCCTGAAAACTCTTTTTCTCCGCTTCAATATTTAGCTTGACTGCTCCTGAAGCGTGCTCCTGAAGATGAGCGCAGGTCCGAGGGGACGACAGACCTGCAGACACCTGGCCCCGAATCCAGAGAACCAGGTAAAACTGCAGATATTTTCTGCATCACGGGAGGGAGGGGGAGGGGTGTTTTGGATCTAAGATGGCAGCTGACACGTTCAGTTCATGCTAACATTCATTTGCTCTGAAGTCAGAGTTTGTTCAAACATTTAAGTGAAGCTTGAGCGACTCTGTGAACTTGATCCAGTTTGGCGTTTGATCCTGTGACCTCTGGGCTCGCTGTATCAAGCTGTTTGCAGATGATCAGTTTGTGTTTCCGCTCGTTCAGACTCAGCGTCCGTTCAGAAACAGACTTGGAGCAGCAGTGAAAGGACTCTTTCTTTCACGTCTAGATCCGTTTCTGACTCTCCGAACTTTTATTAAACTCTGACCTTCTTCCTGCAGCACTCTCGTCCTCCTCATGTCTCCGAGTTCAGCGAAAGAGAACCTGAAATACCTCGCTAAGCTCCTTACGCGGCTCTGCAGGGAGCAGCCAGCGGCCGTCTCCCTCCTGCGTTCTCCTGCTCTGCTCTGAAGAGAAGCCCACCCTGAACCCTGACCTTTGACCTCTGAGCCCTCACACACCTGAACCAGTTACAGGTTTATCCAATCACGACTTTGAGATGAGTGGAGCAGGATGATCGGACATGAAGCACGAGTCGTCTTTGACATTTGATGGAGACGTGGAGTCGTAAACGTGGAGTCTGGAGGATCACTGTGGACCCAGCAGCCTGAGTCCACTTTAAGGAGTTCATTGGTGATACTATCTGAGCGTTGGACCACATAGAGGGAGTGCTGATGGTAAACGTCATGTAGGAAGTACAGAGAAGAAGAGTTGCAGTGTTTTTGGTTCCAGAGGTCTTTCATGAGGCCCCTGGTGGTGGCTCGTGGCTCTGCAGCTGAAGGCCCTCCAGTGTGCGCCATGTTTTTAGCACTTTGGACGTGAGACACGGCTGATGTGATCCGGACGGGCATGGCGGTGGGAAAGCTGACCTTCACGAAGGCCGAGCGGGAGAAGCTAGCCGAAGTCCTCTGGCTGCTCAACTGGGTCTCCGTCGTGACGGGGGCCATCCTCTTAAGCCTCGGCCTGTTCCTCAAAGTAGAGATTCAGAAATGGCAGGAAGTGATGTCAGAGAATGGGATCCACTACGTGCCAAACACTCTCATCACCACAGGCCTGGCCGCCTGCTGCATCAACTTCCTGGGCGGGAAGATCTGCCTGGACTGCACCGACACCAACAAGTTCCTGCGCTGGAAGCTGGTGATGATGCCGTACGTCATCTGCACCTTCTTCTTCACCTCCTGCGTCCTGATGGGGGCGCTCATGTGCTACAGCATCCGCAGCCAGCTGGAGGAGTCTCTGTCGCTGGGTCTGAGGAACGCCATGCGCTACTACAAGGACACGGACACTCCGGGCCGCTGCTACCTGAAGAAGACCGTAGACCTGTTGCAGATCCAGTTTCAGTGCTGCGGGAACTCTGGATACCGAGACTGGTTCCAGATCCAGTGGATCAGCACCCGCTACCTAGACATGACCAGCAGCCTCGTGGTGGAGTAAGTACAGCTTAACCTACAACACACACACATTCAACAGTTCAAACAACACACTGTCATAGATCGTAGAGGGTCGTTCTGGATCCTGGGTTGCGGAGTGTGTCCCTAAAATGATTGAGACTGAAGGCAGATCCTGATGGATTCTGGTGGATCTTCATTAGACGGTGTAGATTGGTTATCAAAAGTAGTTTTACTGGACTGCAGGGGTCTAGGGTCTGCAGTAGATCCCTGTCAGTTTCAGGACTCTGAGGTCCTTCTGTGGTAGTTCTTGAGTGGTTTCTTGTGGATTCTGACATCAAAACCAGGAATGAGACCGGAAACTAGAACAGCCTGCTCCTCTGTCTGAATCTGCATCAGGTAAACAAAGTGTTACAGTTTCCTAGAGCGCCCACGTCTTTCCAACAACAGACGGTAAACATGGCAGTCTCAAATCAAGGCCACTGGTCCACTGCAGGGAGGAGCTGCTGGAGGTCAAAGGTCGGGAGATAAATAAGGCTTAAACAACAGAGTTCGGCTCAGGCAGGACAGACTTAATATATCCTGTCTACAGGATTTACCCATCTGCACTGAAAGACTTTAAAAAGTACAGAATTATACACCCGGTGCCTCGTCCTTCATCTCTATCAGATCACTTTCACCAGTTACATTATTTATACGCCAACAAATCACAATAAAACATGACAAAACATACCATAATAATCTCATGACGCTCCTTATAAACAGACCCTGACTTTTAAACACCATGCTGTGTTTATTTACAACCCTGAAGCATCTCAGAGTAAGTCCTGAGCCAATAAAGATTAACCAGGACTCGGTGTTATGACCATTTCAAGGCTTCATATCGTCTCTCTGAACGCCCTGTACAAGCTTTACATGATTTACAGCTCAAACAGCCTTCACTTATCTCAGGCCGGAGTCTTTTAAAAACCTCTAATTTAAGCTACTGTCTCTTTAAGACACCCCCTCCCCTCCCCATTCTAGAACCTCAACATTCTAGAACCCTCTTTGCTGTCGTTACTTTCTTTCTTTTTCAAATTCTTTTCAAAGTTCTTTAGTGTGGCACCAGTTTTTTATGTTGTCCCCAAGCAGCAACCTCCAGTCTTAAAATATGAGTCCAATGTGGAAGTGCTAAAAACTGCAGTTCATCGAGGATCCACTTGAGGCTGGCTCCACACACACACACCAATTTAAAAAAGCCGATCTTTACAGCAGAAATAAACATGTTTACAGCCTGGTTCAAAAGATGAGTGGAGTCTGGATAGCTCATTTCTCGATGGGCTCACACTGTACGGGGGGGTGAATTTTTTCATAACACTGTAATTTCAAAGATATTGAGATTACGAGTCTTCCAATGAGAGGCACAGCTGAGTTGATTGACAGGCGGGAACACTGTAGCTGTTGGCAAGGAGGCTCAAACCCCGCCTCTTTACGTCACAAATGTTCAACAGCAGCAATATGGCCGCCGCCGATTGGCCTCAAAACAGTGCTTCAGAAACAGATGGGTGAAGTCACGGATACTACATCCATTATCTTTGCAGTCTATGTTTGTACCTTCTTGAATTGGTCTGGATTTGTTCAGATAGTTTAACTGATCTCCCTTCTTGGTTGTTTACAAACAGGCTGAGGTGGCTTTCCCATGTCGTCATCTTACAGACCCCCCCCCCCCCCCCTACTTCTAAATGACGGACTCTGATTGGTCCGGTGTATCTAAAATTGGTTGGAATGACAGCCGTTCAAGACCCGCCTGCTAGCTGAAATGAATGTGAGCTGGCTGATGGGTCTAGAGCAAGCAGCAACCTCCGGTCTCAAAATATGAAGCCCATGCCAAAGTGTTACAAACTGCAATTCATTGAGAATCCACTTGAGGCTGGCTGCAGAAACACCAGAAACCACATAGACATGAATGGGAAAAAGACGATCTTTGCAGCATTAATAAACATGTTTACATCCTGGTTCAAAAACCGGCTTGGCCCTACGTCGCTAATCTCTCTATCAGCACACACTGTACGGGGGGGAATTTATTTCTAACGCGAAAGATTATGAGTTGTTGCCCAAATAAAGACATGACTGACTTGACTGACAGGCGGGAACACATAGCTGTTAGCTAGGAGGCTCAAACTCCGCCCCTTTGCGTCACACTCTGCCTGGTTGAGTCCAGCATTTCCAATATGGCTGCCGCCAACGATTGTCTTCAAAACAGCGCTCAGGAACAGACGGGTGACGTCACAGATACTACGTCCATTACTTATACTGTCTATGGTCTAGAGATGCCTGGCTAACAAATATGCCCTTATAAGGAGATTCCCCAACTGGTGATGTCACAGTTTGAGCAAATCACGTGTTGATCTCACTGAAATCTCGTGTCACTTTTTTGACAAGCTGTTCAGAGCCGCCTGAACTCTCATCCTGTGATTAACATTTGTTTACCTCACGATCTGAAACTTTGCCCACTTTGTTTAGTGTTGACGTTAAACATTTTAACTTAACATTTGTTTTTAAAATAAAAGCTCTTTAAAGTTTAGTGAAAGTGGAAGCCCTGGTTGTAGTAAGTATCCCTCTAACAGCGCTGCCTGCTCCTCCCTGCAGCCGTCTGCGGAGTAACGTGGAGGGTCGGTACCTGATGGACGGCGTCCCCTTCAGCTGCTGCAGCACCCTGTCCCCGCGGCCGTGCATCCAGCAGCACGTCAGCAACACCTCGGCCCACTTCAACTACGACCAGCAGAGCCAACAGCTCAACCTGTGGAGGAGGGGCTGCAGGCAGGCCCTGATGGACCACTACACCGGGATCATGCAGTCCATCGGCCTCACCGTGCTGCTCATCTGGCTCTTTGAGGTACTGACCCAGAAACCCTCGTGGTAAGCTCAGGAGTTCAGGTAGAACCCTGTGGTTCTGCTGAGATTTAGTGGATGTAGACTGTCTGATCCTGATGGATGTTCGATGCAGGGGGATCTTCAGGACCAGATTTGGTGGTTTTCCTGGACCACAGTAGATCTCAGTGGCTCTCCTTGCTATCTGTCCTCTCTCACACTGACCTCTTCCTGTTTGTCTTCCCCCTCAGCTGCTGATTCTGACAGGGGTCCGGTACCTGCAGACGGCCATGGAGAACGTGATCCGGCTCGGGGATCCAGACTTGGAGTCAGACGGTTGGATCCTGGAGAACAGTCTGGCAGAGACGGCTCGCTCTAACTTCAACATCATTAAGAACCTGGGGAAGTGTTATCAGGTCGACGACGACCCCAACATCAACATCCCGACCACCACCGCAGAGCAGGAGGTGCCATCCCGCCGAGTCCAGAACCCTGTGACCAGCTAGGACTAGCTTGAAGAGTCATAGACCCCTTGAAGGCCAGGACTGGCAGAACAAGGACTCTGGGGAGACTCTGTCGATGCGACCTCCAGCTTTGCGATGCTGAGAGTTCCTGAGGAGGAGGAGCTCCATGGACGCTCCGACGCTCCAGAATCAGGTTCTGCCCTCAGACCGAGCAGAGACAGAAAGTCCTCCAGGTTTAAAAACCGAGCTCAGAGGACCTGCTGCTCCGAAGGGTCTGAACTTCACTGAGTGTGGTGGGACAGGTACAGGTGTGCTGCGACACATAAAGGGTTAGTCTCAGGTAGAAACAGTGTACCCACTGAAGACTGTCTAAAGCTCCGCCCCCTTGGAGTCATGGTCACGTTCTTCCACGGCCTGGTGTGGTACCTAGTTTAATAGAACAGGTGTTCAGACTGCGCTGTGATTGGCTGGTCACATCAAACACTTTACAAAATAAAAGTCTTCAATATTAAACCTGTTTCTCTGTGTTTGTGTCACTTCCTCCTCAGACTCTCCACTTCCTGTTTCCTAAGAACTTACTTCCTGTTTCTGCTGCAACCGTCTAATCACCTCAAAACTGATTCTAGACCAAAATAAAGTCATACAGGTGGACTTCATTAAGGTGTGCAACTGGGATCCAGCTCAGACTTCTGATTCACCTGTTTGTGTTCAGGCTACAGCTGGTTAGCATAGCTTAGCACAAAGACTGGCAGCAGGTGGAAACTCCTAGCATAGCTCTCTCTGACTCAGAGGGGGCTTCTCACAGTGATAGTTTATGCCACCTCACCTCCTTATCTCCTCACCTCCTCACCTCCTCTCTCCTCGACTGACCTGATTGAGGACCTTTAGTTTCACAATGCACCGCAAGGAGACGAGGATGGAGGAGTCCTTCACAGAGCCTCACTAAGAGGAGCCAAGGAGTGAGGAAAGGACACAACTTAAAAAGAAGTGTGTTTCTAATCATGTATAAAAAGGAAAAGTTAATAATTCTGAATAATGAATTAAATTATGATCAATAAACATGACACTGAAGTGATTTAAAGCTCTGTGAAGGTCTCTGACACAGTGAGCATGTTGTTCCTTTTTTTCACCAGCGGAGGGCGATGGAGACTCACTGAGCTCTGAGCTGTCTGTGGTGCTGAAAGCACAATAAATACTACACTATAAATACACAATACCAATACTACACTACAAATAATATAAATACTACACTATATAAACTTAGGATAATGAAATTTATATACTACAAACACTACACCATATACTATGAATACTACACTGTATATATACTACTCGTTATACATCCAGTACTGCACTATATGAACCATCAATACAACACAAAACAAACTTAGAATAATATACTATATATACTACAAATACTACACTATATACACAACCAATTCTAAACTATAGAAACCACCAAGATTACACTATATACTATCAATACCACATTATATATACTATTAACACTACTCTTAATATACAGCCAATTATTCACTATATATATACACAACTAATACTTATCTACAGATACTAAAAATACTGCACTATATACACTATAAATATTATAAATACAACACTATACTATTAATACTACTTTTTATATACAGCCAATCCTACACTCTTTATATACAACACTATAAATACTACAATATATATAGTATTGATACTACACTATATACAGTTTATACACAACTGATATTACACTATAGAAATGACCAAGATTACACTATATACTATCAATGCCACATTATATATACTATTAACACTACTCTTAATACACTGCCAATCATTCACTATATATACAACTAATCCTATTCTGCAGATACTACAAATACTGCACAACATACACTATACATATAATATATATAGCATATTTACTATATGAATATTATAAATACTACACTATATATACCATTAATATAATACCACACCACATATATAACCAATACCACACTACAAATGCTACACCATATATACTATCAACACTACTCTTCATATACAACCAATATTATAATACAAATACTACACTATATATACTTTAATTCTACCAATTTAAATACCATCAATACCTCATATAGATACTGTTAATACTACATTAAATATATAATATAAGAGTATTTAATGTGTGAGTAACGAGCAGAGTTTGTGTGTTTTGACTGGATGAATACTCTGACAGCTCTCTCTGTAGAATGTAATTACATCATCATTCAGCAGCCAATCAGAGCGAGGGAACTGGTTGTCATGGTGGCGACCATGTGCCCCAGATTACTCTACTCCTGACCCCCCTCCCTCCTTCCTTCCTCCCTCCTTTGTTTCCTCTGTATCCCTTTGTCCTCTCTTCCTCCATCTTTCCTTCCTTCTTCCTTTCCTTCCTTTTTTCCTCTCTCCTCAGACTGTCCTTCACTTCTTTCCTTTCCTTGTATCTCTCCTTCCTTGTTTCCTTTCATTCTTCCCCTGTCTACCTGCTCACCCTCTGTCATTAATCTCGTTTCATCCTCCTTTCCTCTCAGTCCTCCATCTCCCCATCTGTTCTCCTTCCTTCTTTCCTTCCCGTCTGTCCTTCCCACACCCTCCCTTCCTTTCTTCCTCTCTTCTTCCTTCCCCTCCTCCTCCTCCCTCTCTCTCCTTTTCCCTTCATTTTTAAGTCTCCTCTTATGTAACACCTCCTCCTCCTCTTCATCACAGCCTCAATCCGAGCTGCCAATCACAGCTGTTCTCTTGTGGTGAAATCACACCCAGTGGGCGGGGCCTAATCTGAATAAACTTGTTGTGTCTCAGTGAGTGTGAGCTCGTTGGTTGCTGTGGTTACAGGATTCAACGAGTTCATATTCATGTTTGTTTCTAAACCTCGGCTGTCAGCTCCTTATTTCCCACAATGCACCTGGAGGCAGAGGCAGCCGTTACATAACAGAGAGTGTGAATGGCTCAGCCAATCAGGGGCTGTGATGTCACAGAGAACAGGAAGTGAAGATATTCCTGCTGCCCAGAGTTTTGTCTGTCAGGTGTTTCACGTCCCGTCCAGACGTACCTGCTGCAGACAGAGAGAGCTCTGTGCTCAGGTGAGAGTGTGTCACCTACTGCAGATGTTTGTGGATCCATGTGCAGACCTGGTCCACCTAACACACCAAGCACTGAACCTTTCATAGGTGAGAGCTAAGACATCTTTTAGGGCCTGAATCACAGTCAAGGACACCTGAGACATCCATAAGAACTCCTTGAACATTTTCGAGGACACGCAATCGTCTTTAAGGACAGCTAAGACATCTTTTAGGGCCTGGGACATCTTCAAAGACACCTCAGTTCTCTTAATGCACACCTGGGACACTTTCAAGGGCACCTGGAACATGTTCAAGGGAACCTGATACATCCTTAAGGACAACTGAAACATCTTCAAAGAAACCTGGACCAGTTTCAAAGGCACCTGGATCATCTTTAGGGACAGCTAAGACAATCTTTTGGACCTGGATCATATTCTAGGACACTCTGAACATCTTCAAGAGCACCTGAAACATCCTCAAGAGACCTGGAACATCCTCAAGGACACCTGAAACAGTCTCAAGGTCACCTGATACATCCTTAACGACACCTTGAATATCTTCAAGGCTACTTGAAACATCCACAAGAAAACCTGGAATACTTTAAGGGTTCCTTGAACATGTTTAAGGACAGCTAAGCTAAGACAATCTTTTGGGGCTGGATCATATTCAAGGGAACCAGGAACAACCTCAAGGACATCTGGAACACTTTCAAGGACACCTGGAACATATTTAAGGACGGCTAAGACATATTTAAAAGCCTGAAGTATATTTAAGGGAACCAGAAACAACCTCAAGGACACCAGTTATATCTTTAATAATACCTGAAACTCTTTCAAGGACACCTGGAACATATTTAAGGGTGGCTTAGACATATTCAAGGGAACCTGAAATATCTCCTAGGACATGAGAACACCTGGGACACTTTCAAGGGCACCAAAACCATATTTGAGGTTAGCTAAGACCTCTTTCAGGGCCTGGAGCATCCTCAAGGACACCTGGGCTCTTGAAGCCTTGGGGGACACCTGGATCTGGTGTGATCCTGCAGTAGGGATCAGAGTAGGAGACCTTGACTCTACCTCTAACCCTGGTTTGAACGGTTCATCTTCAGGAGACCATGAACCCAACAAACAGGAAGCTGAGGGTCAAAAGAGAACACAAACTCTTGTCTCCATTTCTATCTCTCTCTCCTAAGCTGTCTCTCATTCTCAATTTCTCTCTCTCTCTCTCTTCCTTTCTTTCTCTCCGCCCGATGAATGAAACAGTCATGGCGGCCGCCTACTGGTTGCCTGGTAACGAGTCCTGGGAGTGAGGTGGTGCTGCCAGGAGGCGGACCGCAGCCGGACGTCTGAATGAACAGGGAGTCAGTGAACGCAGCTTCATCTGCACAGACTGCTAACAGGCTTTATTCAAACACAATAAACTTTATTAACATTCAGAGGGGCGGACAGAGTGATGCAGTGATGTCATCATGGACACATTTATTCATGTAACATGTTTTCACCTGAGACGGCTCACCTGGACTCTGAGGGGTGCATTTATGTTCTGCTGCTTCTCTGTAAAATACAAGACAAAGAGGACAGACACATCAAGGCTCTCTCTCTCTGTGTGTGTGTGTGTGTGTGTGTGTGTGTGTGTGTGTGTGTGTGTGTGTGTGTGTGTGTGTGTGTGTGTGTGTGTGTGTGTGTTCCTCCTCCCTGTGAATCACTATCTGCTAAGTGTGTCCCTCCTCAGCAGTCGTACCCCACTCTGCGTTAACCTGCAGGGCGTCTGCAGGGCTCTGCAGGTTGCGTGATGTGTTCAGGTTCTGTTCTCCATGAGGCGTTCGCTGACCTGCTGCTGCTGCACGTGAACCACACCGCTCTGTTGACATCCTCGGCCAATAGGACGAGCGGGAGGCTGAGGAGGGCTGTGATTGGCTGCAGGCAGGAGTAGGGTGAGCTGACATCATCGCTGGCTGTCGGCTGAGAACCCTGTAAGTGTGGAGATACGGGTTCTCCCTGCAGGGATCACCGCCCCCCCTCCATCGTCCTTGTCATCTCGCTGCTCGGTCATGAATAAATGACAGAGGGGGGGTTGTGTGTGTGTGTGCTGACTGTGTGTGTGTGTGCTGACTGTGTGTGTGTGTGCAGACTCTGTGTGTGTGTGTGCTGACTGTGTGTGTGTGTGCTGACTCGGGCTGCAGCCTCTCGACATGCTGATGGAGGACGAAGGTGGGAGGAGCGGGTTGATGGGACAGGTGGGGGAGGGGTGATGGATCTGGTTTGTATTCAGCTCTCATCACCTGAAAGTCTGCGTCCACTCTGCTCCTGTCAACAACATACAACATACAACATACAACATACAATAAACAACAAACAACAACACACCAACACAACACATTACAACAAACATTAAACAACACATTACAACATACAACACATAATAAACAACATACATTAAACAACATACAACATACAACATATAATAAACAACAACACACCAACACAACACATTACAACAAACATTAAACAACATACAACATACAACATATAATAAACAACAACACACCAACACAACACATTACAACAAACATTAAACAACATACAACAAACAACACAACATATTACAACATATAATAAACAACAACACATTACAACAAACATTAAACAACATACAACATACAACAAACAACATATTACAACATATAATAAACAACAACATACAACATATAATAAACAACATACCAACAAAACAACACAACAAATTACAACATACAACATACAATAAACAAACAACAACACATTACAACATACATTAAACAACATACAACATATCACATACAACAGACAACATACAACATATAACAAACAACACATTACAACATACAATAAACAACACACCAACACAACACATTACAACAAACAATAAACAACAACACACCAACACAACACATTACAACATACAACAAACAACAACACACAACAACATACAACAACATACCAACAAAACAACATATTACAAATGGCAAACACAACACATTAAACATACAACAAACAACAACACTTTAGAACATACAACAACACATCATACAACACACCAACATCATACAACCAACAACATACAACGTACAACCTATAACAAACAACATCACAACACACGCCAACATACAACAAACAACAACACACAACATACAACAATGCACTAATAACATACAACATACAAGAAAAACAACAACACACAACAACGTAAAACAAAACAGCATACCAACACAACATACAACAACACAATGCAACATACAACAAACAACCACACCAACAACATACAAGAAAAACAACAACACACCAACACAACAACATACAACATATAACAAACAACAACACACCAACAACAACATATAACAACTCGCAACATAACAGCACACCGAGCTCCCGAGACATGGTAGCACATTTCTGCTGTAACATGGGGCTCTATGGGGACTGACTCACTTTAGGAGACAGCCTCTAGTGGACACTCCAGGAACTGCAGGTTTTGGCACCGGCGCGAATTGGGCGATGCAAATGACGCGATTCGCGCGAATGTTTCGCCTCCAAGCGGCAACCTCCGGTCTCAAACGATGAAGCCCATGCGGAAGTGTTATAAACTGCAATACATGGAGAATCCTCTTGAGGCTGGCTGCAGAAACACCGGAAACCACATAGACATGAATGGGAAAAAGACGATCTTTGCAGCATTAATAAACATGTTTACAGCCTGGTTCAAAAAACGGCTTGGCTCTATGAAGCTAATCTCTCTATCGGCACACACTGTACGGGGGTGAATTTATTTCTAACGTGACGGATCAGAAGATATTAAAGGTGACATATCACCCTTTTTTCATCAATATATATTGGTCTAAGAGGTCCCCAAAACATGTCTTTAAAGTTTATGCTCAAAAAAACACTTTGAAATCAGATTCTGGTCTGCCTGTAAAACCCTCTTTTTCAGCCCTGCTCAGAACAGTCTGTTTTCTCTCTGACCACGCCCCCCCATGAAGTGGGCGTGGCCTCGGCTCTCCAGCACGTTGATCTAATGTTTACATGTTGGCTGAATATACACGGCTGCTCAGAGATCACGTTACTTCAACCCTCTGAATCTGATCCAGAATCTGATCCTGACGGAGAGGCGCCTGCAGCAGGACCTTTCTGAACCATTGGTCACAGATTTAGTGTTTCTTGTTGTTTTATTTGTCAGCATGTCGACGTGTGTCTTGGTACACAGCTACCAACATGTAGCTATGTGGCTATGCTAACTAGCGCTAGCACTTTTCCATGACAAATAAAAATCATCCACTAGATCTTCAAATCTGCAGACGTGGGGAGTCAAAGCGACCTTTGTGTTTATTAAGACAGCCTACAACTAGCATGCCTCCCTCCTAAGCTCCTTGTTAGCACACATGTGTGCAGGGAATGAAAAACGGAGGAGGGGTTGAGTTGTATTTTATACAGTCTATGGGCTGAACAAGCTCCGAGCTCTGACTTCCTGTTACAGACCGGATGGCGTTGTTACGTAACAAAAACACTGAAAACTGAAACGGCTGGTTTCAGCACACATTTACAGAAAGGTGGAGAAATCAGAACAGGGGCAGAATGGAGTCTTTGACTTTTCAGGGGGTTTGTAGACAGGGACACAGATTTCAGGGAGAGAACCATTAAAAAGTCCATTTTGCATGATATGTCACCTTTAACATTATGAGTTTTTGCCCAGATAAGGACATGACTGACGTGACTCCCGGTCGGGAACACATAGCTGTTGGCTAGGAGGCTCACACTACGTCACACTCTGCCTGGTTGAGTTCTGGATTTCCAATATGGCTGCCGCCGTCAATCGTCTTCAAAACGGCGCTCAGGAACAGACGGGTGACGTCACGGATACTACGTCCATACTTTGTACAGTCGATGTTCGCATCTCACCACGTGGTGTGACGAATGGACCAGAGGAGATTCATTCATCTGGAATATTTGGGACACTTTGATTCTCTCTCTGTACGGCTTCCTCAAACTCTGTGACTCGACCTGTTTTTATGGGATCAGGAATAAACAGGAGCTCACTGTGAGGACAGAGAGGGAGGAGGATCATCTGCTGAGGTGTGAAAAACTCTGTCTGTCACTTGAATCCATATATGGGTTGTAGTAGGAAGTTAGCTCCACCGCCTTTAGCATAACCGGCTTCCCCATTCAATGTCCGTGAGCTCAACCTTGTTTGATAATTGAGTGAGTGAACAGTGAGTCTGGTGTGAACGCAACATTAAAGTCTTCAGTCTGAGAGTGTGGTTAGTGTTTTTCTGCAGTTTCAGTTTAAACATGTCACCCTGAAACAGTTTGAAGAAAAAACTGTCTTAAAGGAACATGTCATGCGTTTGTGGGCGTGTCAGAGATATGAACCAATCAGAAGAGAGCTGTGTTTAAACCCAGCTGCATTAAAGGCAGAGGGTCACAGCTGCTGTTTAATAAATGATATGAAACATTTAATGGAGGCTGAATGCAGCTCTTAACCAACACTTCAGTGTTTCACTACTCAGTCTGGAGGCGGGGCTAAAGGTCTGATGTGTGAGGTGACAGAGGAGCACTCAAACAGAGCAGCTGGGATTAACATGAACTGACTGAGTGTGATTCATGTGAAGGAGGAGGAAAACCTTCAACCCTCCATCAGTGTCCTCTCTGTATCTCACACTCACACACACACACACACACACACACACACACACACACACACACACACACACACACACACACACACTGCCTCCTGCAGGGGATGAATAATTTAAAGCTGCAGGAGAACCAGCCCCCGCCCTGGTTGCCTTCAGTCTAAAGTCTGTACAGTTTGTCCTGAAGGGGGCGCTACAGGAAGCATTAACAGTCAGAGGAGGGTTCATCCTCTGAGGAGCAGGAAGCATTAACAGGAAGTGATGCTATTTAGTACGGGTGTGGCCGCGCATGACATCATCATCAAGCTCTGCCTGCAACACAAAAACACTGCAGGTTTGTTTCTGTTGGTCTTATGAACATGTGATTGGACGGACACTGTGATAACTAACAGACCATGAACTCACCACAGACACTACAAGACAGACACTGAAATTACTGACAGACCATGAACTCATCACAGAGACTGTGATTACCAACTGACAGTGAACTCACCACAGACACTGTTATTGCTGACTGACCATGAACTAACCACAGAAACTGTGATTATAAACTGAGAGTAAATGCACCACAAATACTGTAATTACTGACAGTCAGTGAACTAACCACAGACACTGTTATTACTGACGGACCATGAACTCACCACAGACGCTGTTATTACTGACTGACCATGAACTCACCACAGACACTGTATTACTGACTGACCATGAACTCACCACAGACACTGTGATTACTGACTGACCATGAACTCACCACAGACGCTGTTATTACTGACTGACAGTGAACTAACCACAGATGCTGTTATTACTGACTGACAGTGAACTAACCACGGACACTGTTATTACTGACTGACACTGTTATTACTGACTGACAGTAAATGCACCACAAACACTGTTATTGCTGACTGACCATGAACTCACCACAGACACTGTGATTACTGACTGACCATGAACTCACCACAGACACTGTGAATACTGACAGACCATGAACTAACCACAGACACTGTGATTACTTTCAGACCATGAACTCACCACAGACAGACAGACACTGTTATTTCCGAGTGACAGTGAAATAAGAACAAACACTGTTATTGCTGACTGACCATGAACTAACCACAGAATCTGTTATGTCTGACAGTCAGTGAACTAACCACAGACACTGTGATAACTGACTGACAGTGAACTCACCACAGACACTGTTATTACAGACTGACAGTAAACTAACCACAAACACTGTTATTGCTGACTGACCATGAACTCACCACAGACACTGTGATTACTGACTGACCATGAACTCACCACAGACACTGTGATTACTGACTGACCATGAACTCACCACAGACACTGTGAATACTGACTGACAGTGAACTAACCAGACACTGTCATTACTGACTGACAGTGAACTAACCACAGACACTGTGATTACTTTCAGACCATGAACTAACCACAGACAGACAAACAGACAGACAGACAGACAGACACTGTTATCTCCGAGTGACAGTGAACTAACCACAAACACTGTCATTACTGACTGACCATGAACTAACCACAAACACTGTTATTACTGACTGACCATGAACTAACCACAGACACTGTTATGTCTGACTGACAGTGAACTAACCACAAACACTGTTATGTCTGACTGACAGTGAACTAACCACAGAAACTGTGATTACTGGCTGACCATGAACTAACCACAAACACTGTTATTACTGACCGACAGTGAACTAACCACAGACACTGTTATGTCTGACTGACAGTGAACTAACCACAGACACTGTGATTACTGGCTGACCATGAACTAACCACAAACACTGTTATTACTGACCGACAGTGAACTAACCACAAACACTGTTATTACTGACTGACAGTGAACTAACCACAAACACTGTTATGTCTGACTGACCATGAACTAACCACAAACACTGTTATGTCTGACTGACAGTGAACTAACCACAAACACTGTTATGTCTGACTGACAGTGAACTAACCACAAACACTGTTATGTCTGACTGACAGTGAACTAACCACAAACACTGTTATGTCTGACTGACAGTGAACTCACCACAGAAGTGTACATTGCTCAGGGGCACTGTGGCAGGGATTGAACCCTTCAGAGAAAGGGAGAGGAGAGAGGAGAGAGAGGGATGGAGGATGCTGGAGAGAGAGAGAGAGAGAGAGAGTCACGTGACGCTCCCGGCTCTCTGTCCAATGGAATGAATGGACTGTAAATAGGAGCCAATCAGGAGCAGGGGGCGGGTATAAAAAGCTGAGCGCCGCGTTAATCCGCAGCAGCAGCAGAGCGGACCCTTCAGACCACATCCCAGCTCAGTGAACGGACAGGTAGGTCCACCTCTAATCCAACCAATCACAGCGTCCTGATCACATCATCGATACTCAGGTTACCAGTGGGTCCTGCAGAGAGACGCAGGGATCAGACCCAGGGGGGGTCTGAGTGTGTGTGCGGGTCAGAGGAACAAAGGAGCAGACTGCAGGCTCTCTGTCATGTTTACTGTTTGTTTATTTGTTTGTTTGTTTGGTTGTGTATCTGTGGAGATGCAGAGGAGCTGCAGAGAGCCTGTCTGTCCCTCCCTCTGTCCCTCCCTCTGTCTGCCTGTCTGTCTCTGCATCCCAACGACCTTCAGTCCGTCCTGTCTGCAGGTGTTGCGCAGTCAGCAGCGGACTGACGCAGATCTGCGCCTCCTCTCGTGAGCCTTGTTTGGTGTGCACCTTTATTAAAACAGAGCGTGCTCCATGTGAAGGAGGTCTGGAGGGTTGAATGAGCAGGTCCGAACAAAGGGGGCCTTAAATAAATCCACCTTAAATCCAGTCAGGCGTAAAGGAGCGCTAATCTGCATTAGGAGGACAGGGCGCGCTCACGCAGCTCTGCGCGCGCTGCTCCTCCTCTCCTCTGATCTGATGATTGATAATTGATTATTGATAATTGGTAATTGATTGATCTGTTAGTTTCTGTCTCAGTTTAGCCTCCTTTTTATCACCGTGTAAATGTGGAGCCAAACCGCGCATGCTCACAGCCATTTCTTCATAAGTGTGTAATATTTGATGACAGAGCAGGGGATCCGGTACCAGAACATAAACCCTGACTCTCACCGGGGTCTGAAGGAGCCGGACCCGGTTCTGATGGAGTCCTGAAGGTGACCGGGACGTCGCGGTGCAGGTCTGCGCTCTCAGGGTTAATCCCGGCCTGCTGCTGCGTCACCGCGGCCTCCCGCAGATCCTAATCAGCCTGAGTCCTGCTGATCCCTCAGGACCAGAGCCGAGCCGAGCCGAGCCCAGCAGGGTCACTGACCGAGACCTCTGCAGGGGGGGCTGCTCAGACCACATCCTGCGTCTAATCGATGGATCGATTGATGGATCGATGGATTGATTGATGGATGATGTTTGCTGCAGATGAAGAGATTTAGTTTGTTTTTTCAGATTGATTAAAGAAGTTTTCAGATCACGTGATGTTGATGGACCTCTTTATAATAAATTATAATATTTAATGTATTTAAATCCTGTGACAGAGTGAGCACCTCCACCTCTCCTGCTTTTAATACATCCTATATTCAGATTATTTAAATCTGAGGGTCAGACCTTTTAATGATTCAATCAGTCAGACTTTTTATTTCATCTTTATCAAACTGGATCTTTTTTATGGGCCTGTATTATAATTTAAATTAACTCCAGATCTCATAATAAGGATAACATTTCTGTATTTCAAACTGAGATGATTTAAAACTGATGATTTCAGAGTTTGTCCTCTGACTGAGACGCTTCAGTGAAGATCTGCTGCGTCTCTCCTGGATTATAAAATCCTGCGTCAGCTCTCCATCGCTTCAGAAACCTCATCCGAATAATCGATCTGGTCCACGCTTCTGTCCGCAGGTCAAACCCAAACGTCATCATGCCTTTCGGAAACACCCACAACAAGCTGAAGATGAACTACTCCTCCGAGCAGGAGTACCCCGACCTCAGCCAGCACAACAACCACATGGCCAAGGTGCTCACACCTGACATGTACTCCAACCTGAGGGACAAGGAGACGCCCAGCGGGTTCACCTTGGATGATGTCATCCAGACCGGCATAGACAACCCAGGTAAGAAAACCCTGACAAGTGAGACCTTTTAATGACCAGGTTCAGGCAGGAGACCACACTCTAGTCTAGGTGAGAAACCTCAGGCCAGGTAACAGTGTTGGGAAGGTTTGGCCTGAAGTGACCCGGTTTAACCTCAGAGCCAGGTGACGAACCTCCAAACCAGGCAACACCCCCCAACAGATGACCCCTTTTAGAAGCAGGTTTAACAATCAGGACAGGTTTCACTGCTAGATCCCAGGTGACAAACCCAAACCGGGTACCAGACAACATGCAGGACAGGTCTAACCTTTCATAGCCGTGTTTGACCTTCAGAGCCAGCTGACAGGCCCCAAACCAGGTAACCATACCCCCTGCTAAGACTGGTAACCCCTCATATAAACCCCATTTAACTTTACAACCCCGCCCCTAGTCTAAGTAAGCATGTTCACCCCACTATCTAACCCCTCTCGAGGTCCAGGTGAGTCCGGGCGTTGTTGTTCACCTTCACTTAGATAGGATCTATTCTGGAGTTCAGCTGCTGCTTGATATAAACTCCTTAATTGGATTGCCTCGTTAGATCAGGTTAATTTTGCTCGTTAATTCCTGCAGAGGGACGTGACGTGTCTCGTCTGATCCTCTGATCCTTCCCATCAAATCCAGCTTGATGGATTTAGCAGCATTTATACAAAATCCTCTGTCACACGATGCCCCACCAAAATCTGCTCACAACACACAAAACCGAAGACCAGAACACCAGAGAGGCAGGATGTGTCCACAACACTCGGTCTTGTTCTGGTCCCCTTCAAAGTCAGACTCACAGGGTACCGGTTTCGTTGTGTCCCCGCAGGTCACCCTTTCATCATGACCGTGGGCTGCGTCGCCGGAGACGAGGAGACATACGAGGTGTTCAAAGAGCTGCTGGACCCCGTGATCGAAGACCGCCACGGAGGATACAAACCATCAGACAAACACAAGACCGACCTGAACCCCGAAAACCTGCAGGTAAACAACCGAATACTGACCCCGGGTCCTTTAAAACCTGCAATAACCAGACCCTGATCCTGCAAACATGCAGGCTCACAACAACAACTTGACCCCAACCCAAAAACCAGAATGCTGACCATCATCAACTTGACCCCAACCCATTAAATCTCTGGGTAAACCAACACCCCCCTGACCCTAACCCCCAAATCCTGTAGGTAAACCGACAACAACCTGTCCCCAACCTTAAGACCCTGCATGTAAACCTTTGACAACCAGACCCCAACCCTTAAAACCAGAATGCTGACCATCATCAACTTGACCCCAACCCATTAAATCTCTGGGTAAAACCAACACCCCCCTGACCCTAACCCCCAAATCCTGTAGGTAAACCAACAACAACCTGTCCCCAACCTTAAGAACCTGCATGTAAACCTTTGACAACCAGACCCCAACCCTTAAAACCTGAATGCTGACCATCATCAACCAGACCCCAACCCTTAAAACCTGAAAGCTGACCATCATCAACCAGACCCCAACCCTTAAAACCTGAAAGCTGACCATCATCAACCAGACCCCAACCCTTAAACCCTGAATGCTGACTATTATCAACTTGACCCCAACCCTTAAAACCTGCAGGTAAACCAACAACAACCTGTCCCCAACCTTAAGAACCTCCATGTAAACCTTCAACAACAAGACCCCAACCTCAAAAACCTTTGACAACCAGACCCCAACCGTTAAAACCTGAATGCTGACCACCATCAACTTGACCCCAGCCCTTAAAACCTGCAGTTAAACCTTCAACAACCAGACCCCAAAACAAAATCTTGCTGGTAATCCAACACCAACCTGACCCCAACCTTAAAAACCTGCAGTTAAACCCACCCAAACCTGACCTAAACCCCTAAAACCTGCAACATCAACCAGACCCCAACCTTAAAAACCTGCATGTAAACCAACACTAACCCATCCAGAACCCTATAACCTGCACATAGATCAAAAACCACCTCCCCCTGACCCCTAATTCTGCAGGTAGACCAACAACAATCTGACCCCTACCTTAAAAACCTGCTGGTAATCCAACACCAACCTGACCTAAACCCCTAAAACCTGCAACATCAACCAGACCCCCAACCTTAAAAACCTGCAGGCTAACCATCTGCACCCTGACACCAACCCAAAAACCTGCACATAGACCAAAAACCACCTCCCCCTGACCCCCTATCTCTGCAGGTAAACCAACACCAACCTGACCCTGGTGCTTAAAACCTGCAGGCAAACACACATGTCGACTCTGACCTCTAAAACCTGCGTTTTTGCCATCACTAGCGAGGTGTTGATCTGGATTATCATGAATCCCTCTCTCACCATCCCTCTACGAGTCGTGTGTGTGACCTTCAGGGAGCAGCCATTTTGTCTCATAAGCTCTGGGACTTGTCCCTTTCTGGCTTCCGTAGCTGGACTGACTCTTGTTGTGTGTTTGGTTTGTGTCCTGCTGTGACACAACCTGGTGCCAGGTCTCTTTTTCAGTCCTTCTTTGGGGAGTTAAAAAAGAAACCCGGTCCACGTAAAACTCATTTAAGCCTTTAAAACCAGAGCCTTTAGTTTCAGTCAATGAAACCTGCTGTGTTCTTTCTTCTGGTTCTGGTCTCATAGGGGCCAGGTCTGGTAGTCTGGTTCTGATATCAGTGTTCTGTGCTGGGTTTCAGGGTGGAGACGATCTGGATCCAAACTACGTTCTGAGCTCCAGGGTCAGGACCGGGCGGAGCGTTCGTGGCTTCTGCCTGCCACCCCACTGCAGCCGTGGAGAGCGCCGCGCCATCGAGAACCTCTCACTTGAAAGTATGACATCACTTCCTGTCCTTACTGTATGTTATAATGCGGATACATTAATATATGATGACAGGATGATGTATTAATAATAAGGTGTGAAGTTGAGCTGCTTCACTTTATTAAAGCTCCCTGTGTAAACACTGATGGTGCGTTCAGGGACCCTCGGCTGATGGAGGTGTTTCTCCTCCTGCTGACTCACTGAGGCAGAGGAGAGCCGGTCTTCATCTGTCTGCTTTTCCTTCGACTGCGGCTTTATTTAGACATTCTCCCAGCATGCCTCAGTGAGCGTGTCAGTGAACGCAGCACTCTCTTATGTAACTGTGGGCTGTGTGTCGTCCTGCTGAGACTCTTAATGAGGCTCAAACTAAAACCTCTTTCATATTCAAATCAGACCGCAGAGAGTCCAAGTGAACCGGACTGAACCGGACCAGCAGACTGGACTCTCTGGCTCCCCCTGCTGGCTGACAGCGGCAGCACAGACAGACATTTTGATGACAAAAAGAAAAAAACTGCGTGTGCAGCAGCCCCTCTCAAACTGAATAATTCATGCCCTCCTTTAAATAGAGACCTGGCTTCTTTAAGGAGGAGGTAGTGTGGTTTTTTTCATGTTTTATAAATAAAAACTCAGATTAAATGTTGGATTTTATGACCAAAGATTCAGATTGTGAGGTAAACATGAGTTGGAGTAATCAGAGGATGAGATATCATCGACAGGGTTCCTTATCACTGTGGATTTTTGTGATTTAGGATCCAAATCATACTTCCACAAGTCAGAATCTATCATTTTAAATTGAGAAACACTGAATACTAACTCAAAGGTGATGACTTTAAGGCATGGCAACAGTGGAGGAGGCTTCAAGTGTCTTAAAGAGACAGTAGCAAGCCTGAGATAGGTAAAGAATAACTTGAGCTTCTAATAATTTAAAGCTGCCTGAGTTTGAATCTGAGTGTTCGAGCCCTGAGTTCAGTCTCTCAGGCAGCAGGTACCTGACAGTCCTCACATTGGGTTAATTATCCCCCACCCCTCACTGTGTGACCCCCCCTCAGGTCTGGACAGCCTGGACGGTGACCTGAAGGGGAAGTACTACGCTCTGAAGAACATGACGGAGGAGGAGCAGCAGCAGCTGATCGATGACCACTTCCTGTTTGACAAGCCCGTCTCCCCGCTCCTGTTGGCGTCCGGCATGGCCCGTGACTGGCCCGACGGTCGTGGAATCTGGTGAGTGCCGCGACCTCTGACCTCTGTGATGATGTCACACAGTGTGAGAGTTAAAAAATGAAGTCAGGGGCGCTGGTGGCCTAGCGGTCTAAGCGCCCCCCACGTATAGAGGCTTTAGTCCTCATCGCAGAGGTCGCCGGTTCGACTCCTGGCTGGTCTACCATCTACTGCATGTCTTCCCCGCCTCTCTACTCCCCACATTTCCTGTCTCTCTTCAGCTGTCCTGTCAAAATAAAGGCAAAAAGGCCAATGTAGATGTTTGTAATTCCTGCAGTACCCTGAGTGTCCACTAGAGGCTATGTCCTAAAGTGAGTCCAGCTCCATAGAGCCCCATGTTAAAGCGTCTGACTTTACAGCAGCCTTAAACATGTTCACAGCCTCGTACAAACACAGTTTTAGTCTCTACGGCTCGTTCCTCCACTCGACCGTGCCGGGATGAATTTTTAAACATGAGGATTAAAGTTAAACATGTTTAGGGGCGGGGCCTCTTTGACTGACTGGGCTACATAACGGCTTTTTAGAACCCAATAGATGACGACGCTGAGGTTTTCACAGGATATGATGATGCTGACTTCCTGTTTCTCTGAGATTAACTCCTCCCCCTCACCTGCAGGCACAACGACAACAAGACCTTCCTGGTCTGGGTGAACGAGGAGGACCACCTGCGTGTCATCAGCATGCAGAAAGGAGGGGACATGAAGGAGGTGTTCAACCGCTTCTGCACCGGCCTCACCAAGGTGACACCTGCACTTCCTGTTTCACGGTGACATTGCAGGCCTTCCCACCTGTCTCTTTTTCTAACACCTCTCCCTCTCTCCCTCTCTCTCTCTCTGCAGATCGAGAGCCTTTTCAAGGACCGGGGTCACGAGTTCATGTGGAACGAACACCTGGGCTACGTGCTCACCTGCCCGTCCAACCTGGGGACCGGACTCAGAGCCGGAGTCCACGTCAAGCTGCCCAACGTCAGCAAGCACGACAAGTTCGGAGAGATCCTGAAGAGGCTGAGACTGCAGAAGAGAGGCACAGGTAAACACAGAGACAGAGAGGGGGGTCCACATACACGGGTCTTTGAGTGAGCCGGCTCGATGAAGTCTGAAGCTCCAGGTAGAGATATCAGGGTCCAGGGATGAAAATAATGATGCTAGTTCGTTAGACGCAGAGAGATGATCTGCTCAAACCTAAAGGGTTAACTTATCTGCAGCAAACAGGAAGGAATGAGCAGAGGGAGGCAAAGGGGGGCGGACTTTGTGCATGACTAAGTGGAATTGAAGTAGTCTAAATGCAGAGACAGGATCCTGAGATGTGCACGTCTTCACCGTCAGGCATTGATTGATGAAATGACGACACTTCATATCTGATACCTCTTCCTTTGTGTGTGCGTGTCAGGTGGCGTGGACACGGCGGCGGTAGGCGGCGTCTTCGACATCTCGAACGCGGACCGTCTGGGCTTCTCAGAGGTGGATCTGGTGCAGATGGTGGTGGACGGAGTCAACCTGCTGGTGGAGATGGAGAAACGTCTGGAGGGCGGAGAGAGCATCGACGACCTGATGCCCGAGCAGAAGTGAACGCAGCGGCCGTAACCCGACACCTCCTCCGCCTCCTCGCCTCCTCACTCCCCCCACCCCCCAAAAGCCCCGCCTACACCGCCCTCCAAACTCCCCCCTCACTGTATTAATGAGCCGTCCTGAAGCTGCGGGACGTTTAGAGCCGCTCAGTTAGACTGCAGTCTTCCAACATGTGAAGAGTTTTCTATTTCCTGTTGGACTCATCTAACACCTGAAATACCTAATAAAGTCTGTGTGGCCCCCATACACACCTGCTGCTCACCTGTCCTCATTCTGCACACACACACACACACACACACACACACACATGGGAACATGCTGACATATCTCAGAAACTTTAAAGAGAATCTGAAGTTAAATGAAAGACGAGTTCAGTCTCTCTAAACATAAACATGAGGTAATAAATAAAGCAGGTGTATCTGATGACATCATTCTTCTGTACCTGTCTGTCAAAGCTGTGATAACATGTTAGATAATAAAGATCTTAGACTCACAGTGAGGTGTGCAACTGGGACTCTTCATTCACCATCAAATAAAGACTTCAGTCTGTGTGGAAAATAAAACATCTTTACCTTTTTAAATATTAAATGTTAATTATTAGGGGAGCTGGTTTTAAATCTGCTGCTGTACACAGATCAGGCTGCAGTTCCTCTGTTAGTCCACTAGAGGGAGCTGAGCGCTTTACTTTTATTACCTTTAAATCAATTCAAGAAGCCAAACCGACTGAGCTGCAGAACCTGGATCACCTGGACCACCTGGATCACCTGGGTCACCTGGATCACCTGGACCACCTGGATCCCCTGGATCACCTGGATCACCTGGATCCCCTGGATCACCTGGATCACCTGGACCACCTGGGTCACCTGGATCCCCTGGTTATCTTGTCTCCTGAGTAATATCCACCTGAACACTCAGTCCGTTTATTTTCCACTAAAAGCTCAAACACACACACACCACATGTTTCCACGAACTAACACACACACACGGACCTCCAGCAGCATCATGCGATCCAAAAACAGTCTTTACCTTCCGGGTGGAACACCTGACCAGACGAAGGTTCCTACCTGATATAGAAATGACGCTCCTTCATAATGTGCTCCCACAGAGAGATTAGAAAACTTTTTCATTCTGTTTCTGTCATAAAAACATAAAGAAAATGTCTCAATAAATCAGAATGTTAAATATAAATCTTACTTTTTTAAATCTAAATGATAAATATAGATGTTAATGTTAAATTTTGATGTTAAACGTTTGATCAAAAAAGTTAAATGCAAATCGAAATGTTAAATAAAAATCTGATTGTTGAATGCCAAACCTAAATTTTTGATTTTAAAATAACGTGTGTAAAATGTTAATAGTGAGTGTTAAATTTAAATTTTAAATGTTAAATCTAAATCTAAAATCGATGTCTCAGATGTTAGAACCACATTTTAAATGTTAGATTTAAATGTAAAATGTTATATCTGAATGTTAATTGTTTAATGTAAACATAAATAATAAATCATAATATTAAAAATAATATAAGAGTTAAACGTTAAATCTAAACGTAACAGGTTGAATTCTTAAAGTTTTATATTCATTTTAAACTGTAATTCTAATAGTTTCATTTTAAATGTAAAATTAATTGTATGAAAAATGTTAATTTTTAGTCTTAAAATGTAATCTTAAATGTTGGATTTTAATTTTAAATCTAAATCTAAGTGTGAAATGTTAAACCAACGTTTTAAATGTTTATTTTAAATGTGAAAAATTAAATCTAGACTTTCTATCAATATTTAAGATGATAAACCTAAACTTGTAATGTTTAATTTAAATGTTAAATTAAAAAAAACAATTTGAATCGAAATATTCAATTAAAGATTTTAGTGTAAAATATTAAATCTAAATGTAACATTTGAGTATCTTATGCTTATTTTAAATGTTGAATATTAATCTAAAATCTAAGTGTTATAATTATAATGTTTAATTTAAATATAAAATGTTAAATGTTAAATGTTACAGTGACAGTTACTGGATAAAGCCACATGATGTGATTTTATGCGAATCCAAAATAGACAATAAATAAGATTTAATGTTGAGCTTCAAATGTTTTGTTGTTAAAATTCACAGTGTGTGTGTGTGTGTGTGTGTGTGTGTGTGTGTGTGTATTTATAAACTTGGGAGACGTGTGTGACCCCTCCAGGCTCCGGTAGTTTCACTCATGACTAACAAACTCTTAAAGTGTGGGAATGAAATCTTCCTCCTGAGTAACTAACTTTGATGTGAAACCTGAGAATATTTTAAATCCTGCAGGCAGGGGGCAGCAGAGTGTCTCAAACACACACAGACACACACACTGAAGCACACACACACATCTGGACTAACCCCTCACATATTTCTAACATCTGAAACCTTTTATTTGAGGCATGTGGGACGTTCTGTGGTTTATTCTCAGCCTGAGTCTGTTTCTGTGTTTCTGTCTGAGGCTGCAGGAGTTACTCTGACTGTCATAGAGGTCCCTGAGCAGATTCAAGGGTGCTTGAAAGTCCTTGAGAAGATTGTTTATTTGATAAAGAAGTTAGAGTTTGTGTAGCACAAAGACAGATGAGAAGGTAACTGTTATTGAGGTGTTTATATGTCATCATGAAGTTAGCAGTGAGAGTTTCTTACATTCCTCACGTCTCCTTTTAAAGACAAGAGACCGGTTTTATTTCATTGGTCTGATTTATTAATCCACAAACATCTTAAACACGAAGCTTTCCATATGATGAAATGTAGCACAGTTAGCTTCACGCTAATTCACCTTTATAAACCAATGAGGTAGGAGTGCGCCCCCCAGTCTTCTTAAAGAACTCTAGAGGATCCAGGATAGAACCCTGAGGGACACCTTGAGAATGACCCACGTCTCCTGCTGATGAATAAATATCTTTGAAACTGTCCGTCCTTCAAAATGGCGGACCATAGCATCCGTCACAACCGCCAAGTTAGCTGTGATGAAGCAGAAACTCAGGCGAGATACAGGCGTGTGATAAAATATGAAAAGGGGCATTTCGACCGGCGGACCCAGGGTCTAAATTTAGTACAGGGGTAGATTATCTACCCCTTAAAAAGCCCCTGTTAGGGGTGTAGTACTTTTCAAAGGTCCCGGGACTTTCAGGGGGCGGGGCCTGCAATGCTGAGCGTGTCTGATTGGTAGATTAACCTCAGTGTTTTTATTCCACCCTCCGTCCACAATAACATCACACACATCTGTGATTCTCTTGATTTCTCTTTCTTTCATTAGTTTTTATTTGTTCTATCTTTTTTGTATGTGTGTGTACTTTTCAAAAGAAGAAGCTGTGATTCTCTTGATTTAGCAGCTTGTAACAGTAGTCTTCTCTCAGCCCACCGGGAATGCGTCTCTCCTCCCGGTGTTCCGCTTTTAAAAGTGACCCTGTAAACTGGAGACCTTCAGCTGAACGTGTCAGTGTTTGTGGAGTTTACACAGCTGTTGAAACACAGAGGGAGTTCCTGGGAATGCAAACTAGTTTAGTTTTTATTAAGATTTCAAAATATCCTCATCAGATATTTAATGATGGTCTAAAGACGTTTATGAGGGATGCATCCGGCTGAGAGTCTCCAGTTAACAGGGTCGCAGTTTAAACCAAAACACCGGCCGATCTCTGCGATCACGGCTTTTTGAGTTCAAAAGGATTTTAAAGCCGTGTTGAAACGTCTTTGCTACTCGTGCTTATCTCCTCTCACGTGTTGATTCAGTGAATCCATCTGTGATGAAATATAGCACCATCTAAAACAGACCAGCTGAGTCTCTTCATGCTAACAGGCTAACTGTTGAGTTGCTCATAATGATACCTGCCTGTCCGTCTGCTTCTATGGTGTCATCTGGGATGAATGGCATTCCTCTTTGTGTTACTGCCCTCTACTGGTCTGGTGGTGTAGTGCATTTACTTTTTATTCCCTCCATACGTCACTGGCCTGATTTGCACAATCTACCCGGGACTTCAGCCCGCGGTCGAAACGCAGACAACAATGTGGGACCAGGAACCTTTTAGTTCAGTATAAAGTAGTTCTGGGGGCTAAAAGACCCCAGAACTCTTGGTTGAAATGCACCTAAATACTGTTTACTGACAGATAGTTACACACCCTGCTCTCTCACATGCTAACTCATGCTATGCTAATTTTGCAGATACAGTCAACTAACATGCTAATATGCTAACATGCTAACTTATATAACGTAGCGAGGCTAAAATGCTAACACAAAGATAGTTCAGGGCTTCAGTCCCATCTGGTTGATCTTGTTGTTGATCCACTTCACTTTGACTCTGGAGAAGAACGGAGGGCTCTGATTGGTGGAGGCACCGAGGAGGCGGTTCTCCTCCGCACTCCTCCTGATGGAGCGAACGTCAGCAGCTGATAGGCCGCTTTTCAGGGAGAGCAACGCCGACATGTGAGCGCCACTGCAGAGAGAGAGAGAAGCGGGGTCAATACAGGAAACACAACATCTGCACACACACCTGACTCAACAGCCAATCAGAGAGGAGGAAACCCTGCAGACTCTGACATCACAAAGAGAGAGAGGATCCCGTGTTTCTCCATTCATCTCACACAACTATGACACCTGAGCCCGGCCTAACCACACCCGCCGTCTCCCACAGCAACCAGGTCTTTCCCACAGCACTAAACCAGGTCACACCCCGGACAACCTGAGAGAGCGAACCTGCTCCCCGGGAGGACAGGTGTGCACATGCATCAGCTGACTTCCTGCCAACTCTCGCCCATGATGATTAAAAAGTTATGAAACCCTGAGGAGGTCTGAATGTTTCTACTCCCTCTAAAGAATGTGATTCACAGTGGGAGGGAGTGAGCCTGGACACAAACATTCAGGACTTAGACTGAAGGAGGATTAATGATCAGACACCTTCATCTCTTAAAGAGCTCATAGCGCCCTATCACCCTTCTAGAACACTACGCTCCCAACATGCAGGCCTGCTCATCGTACCTAAAGTCTCTAAAAGTAGTATGGGAGGTAGAGCCTTCAGTTATCAGGCCCTCTCCTTTGGAATCATCTACCAGTCAGGGTCCGGGAGGCAGACACCCTCTCTACTTTTAAGAGTAGGCTTCAAACTTTCCTTTTTGATAAAGCTTATAGTTAGAGCTGGATCAGGCTTGGACCAGGTCTTAGTTATGCTGCTATAGGCTTAGACTGACACACTGGGATCCTGTCTTTCCCTCTCTCTCCTCTCTCTGCCTGTCTCTCACTTTAACTCTTCCTGTCCCATTAAAGATACTAACCATAGACCTTTCTGGAGTCCCTGAGCTCCCTTGTCTCGTAGGTTCCTCTGGATCTCTGCTGCTGTGGACGTGGTCCAGACTCCAGCTGCTACAACTACTACTATCCGTCTCCCCACTATCATCTCTCTCTCTCTCTCTTCATCTCCCTCTATCCCTCTCTCCAACACGGTCTCAGCAGATGTGTGTCTAACATGAGTCTGGTCCTGCTGGAGGTTTCTGCCTGTTAAAGGAAGTTTGTCCTTGCCACTGTAACTTGCTAAATGCTGCAAAGTGCTCTGCTCATGGTGGATTAAGATGAGATCAGACTGAGTCCTGTCTGGAAGATGGGACTGGATCTGATCCGGTCTTGATGTTGGGTCTTTGTTAATAGCAGGACATAGGGTACGGTCTAGACCTGCTCTGTTTGGAAAGAGTCTGAGGGTCACGTCTGTTGGGATTGGGAAAAGATAATGCTGAAACATTTAGACTCTCTGGGGGACCAGTACCTGAGGTCGGGGAAGGTTCTGGCCAGGCTGACCATCTCCAGTTGAACACTTCCAGGGTCCTGCAGTCTGAGGATTTCAGCCAGGCTGCAGAGCATCTCCCCGAGCCACAGAGAATCCCTGCAGCCCTGAGGACACACACAGGACTGTTAGAGTCCTGCAAAGTATTCCTGCGGATCTTAAAAACGTTAACTTCTCCTCCCTGCTGGATCTGCAGGAACCCAGAGACCTCCCCCCTTGACCTCAGCCTAAGAACAGGTGCTCTATAGGTGTCTCACCCCTTCTTTGAAGAAGTCGTTGATCTTTCCGGCGTCCTCAATCATCCGCTGAGCTCCGCCCACCTGCTGCTTCCTGCTCTTGGTCCTGGTCTTCATCATCCTCTTCACATACTTCAGGACCAGGTCCTGATGGAGGTCGGACAGCAAGACCTGCAGACAGACAGACAGGTTCACAAACAGGAACACAAACAGGTAGATACTGTAGACAGGTGAAGAGTCCTACCTCTCTGCAGGCTGGTTTCAGGTCCGTCAGGTCCATAAGATGCTGGTACAGAGAGTCCAGCGACGAGTCCACGACAGGAAGTGACCCGTCAATCCAGGCCGCCGTCCACAGCTGACTGAAACACACCTGAACACAGAGCGCCGGTCACTGAGCGTGAACGCCAGCCTCACAGGTGAGCGCTGTCATCAGTTCACAGGGTTTACCTTCATCTGGATGAGGACGGTGCCGGTGAGAGTCCTGTACCCACAATCCCTCAGGGCGGTCAGAGTCTCCAGACAGCGGCACCTCTGCTGCTCCGACAGACTTCCTGTTAGACCTGTGATGTAACCCCTGAGGACAGTCACAGACAGCCAATCAGGAGCAGAGCAGGGAAACACAGCGTCCAATCAGAACACACTTTCTCTACACCTGTCCCAGCAGACGTACTACAGTTCCCACAATGCTTCAGGACAGGAAGTCACAGGGAGCTCAGTTAATGACAGAGCTCAAACATCAACAGGTAAACGTACCTGAACTGCTGCTCACACACCAGCTGAGCTTTGACCACTGAGCGGATGTTTCCTGATGATTTCCCTTTCACAAACTCCTCCAAACTCTTCTTATAGCTGAAACAGACTCTGTGTTATTACCACCACATGAACCTGCAGCAACAAACACAGGAACATTCACTGCCTCAGGGGGCGGAGCCTACCTGAGGAGGAAGAGCTCCAGGTGAGCTGTGAGCCTCTGAGCTTTCAATGGGTCTCTAACCACAGAGCTTAATTCAGTCAGGGAGCCGTCTATCACCTGGAAACATAAACAGTAAGCAATCTATCCATAACCTGACGCAAAATACAGACAGGGAGCCGTCTATCACCTGGAAACACAGACTGTCAGGGAGCTGTCTATAATCTGCAACAACAAAAGTCATGGAGCTGTCTATAACCTGGAAACACAAACAGTCAAAAAGATGTCTATAACCTGCAATATAAATCAGTCAGGGAGCTGTCTATAACCTGCAACACAAACAGGTAGGAAGCTGTCTATAACCTGCAACACAAACAGGTAGGAAGCTGTCTATAACCTGCAACAGAAATACGTAGGAAGTTGTCTATAACCTGCAATGTAACCCATTAAGGGAGCTGTCTATGACCTGCAAGACAAACATGTAGGGAGCTGTCTATAACCTGGAATTTACCCCAGTCAGGGAGCTGTCTATAACCTGCAATATAACCCAGTCAGGGAGCTGTCTATAACTTGGAAACACAAACAGTCATGGAGCTGTCTTTAACGTGCAATATAACCCAGTCAGGGAGCTGTCTATAACCTGGAATTTTACCCAGTCAGGGAGCTGTCTATAACTTGGAAACACAAACAGTCAGGGAGCTGTCTATAACCTGCAATATAACCCAGTCAGGGAGCTGTTTATAACCTGCAATATAACCCAGTCAGGGAGCTGTTTATAACCTGCAATATAACCCAGTCAGGGAGCTGTTTATAACCTGCAATATAACCCAGTGAGGGAGCTGTCTATAACCTGCAATATAACCCAGACAGGGAGCTATCTATATCCTGCAATATAACCCAGTCAGGGAGCTGTCTATAACCTGCAATATAACCCAGTCAGGGAGCTGTCTATAACCTGCAATTTAACCCAGTGAGGGAGCTGTCTATAACCTGCAATATAACCCAGTCAGGGAGCTGTCTTTAACCTGCAATATAACCCAGTCAGGGAGCTGTCTATAACCTGCAATATAACCCAGTAGGGAGCTGTCTATAACCTGCAATATAACCCAGTGTGGGAGCTGTCTATAACCTGCAACACAAACAGTCAGGGAGCTGTCTATAACTTGGAAACACAAACAGTCAGGGAGCTGTCTATAACCTGCAATATAACCCAGTCAGGGAGCTGTCTATAACCTGCAATATAATCCAGTCAGGGAGCTGTCTATAACCTGCAATATAACCCAGTCAGGGAGATGTCTATAACCCTGAAACACAAAAAGTCAGGGAGATGTCTACAACCTTGAAACACAAAACGTCAGGGAGCTGTCTACAACCTGGAATTTATCCCAGTCAGGGAGCTGTCTACAACCTTGAAACACAAACAGGGATGTAGCTGTGTATTACCTACAACAAAGAACGCTGTGACCTGTGACCTGTCTGGACTCACCTGTATGACGTCTATAGCCAGCGGACTGAAGCAGTACTGGTCGATGAGTTCAGGTGTTTTTCCGCTCAGCCAGCTCTCCTCTTCTTTCCTAAATGCTGAGTTCAGCCACTGCTTCACTCTCTCCTGTGTGGTTATATGAATGACATCATTACATATATGAAACATGTATAATAATGTAACTCTCAGATACATCACAGCTGGTTGTCTGCTGGTCTTTACCTCTTTGTGGGTCAGGGACTGGTCCTCCAGTCGGTCCAGGTGGTCCGGTTGGAGCAGAGAACCCAGGCAGGCCGTTTTTATCTTCCCCTCCAGTTCTTCGTGTTTTAATATTTCACTGGAAACAAATGTAAACAACAACAATGGGGACACAGGAACCTTTTAGTTCAGGGTAAAGTAGTTCTGGGGGCTAAAAGACCCTGGAATTCTTGGTGGAAATGCACCTATGGAGGGACTGGTAGCAGGGACAAACTGCAGGTAGCAGGGACTGACTGCAGGTAGCAGGGACTGACTGCAGGTAGCAGGGACTGACTGCAGGTAGCAGGGACTGACTGGTGTAATCAGGGACTCACATTGGATAGCAGTGGTTGATCCAGAACAGCAGGTAGCTGCAGTCGTCTGTTTCTAGCCCAGAAGCTTCCAGACTCTTCAGTCGAGTGGAGAAACTCTGATGGTAGAGTCCCCCGTACAGATTCAGGATGTCCATCTTAGGAGGGTAACAGTCCATCACCGACCTCTGCACCGTCAGTAGGTCCTCTTTCACACGTCGTCCCACACGACACACCTGCTCAGGTGAACCAGAGACAGGAAGTTAAGAGACAAAGTGTACTGAGGGCTAAACATGTTCCTGCTGTTCTCGTGTGTGACCCACCTCCCTCTTCAGGGGTGAAGACAGTCCATCAGTTTCACCAGAGTCTTCCTCGGCGGCCCTCATCAATCTAGACTCCACCATGCTCTGTAGGAGTCTGTTGTGAGTGTTGAGACACTTCTGAGGACGCCACACCGGGACTTTGTCTTCAGGACATCCAGTCCATCGCCGGTCCTGTTCCTCCTGCTGCTGGATGCAGACCACAGCACTCTTCAGGACCTCCATCTCCTCAGAGGAGGAGGCTGAGGATGAAGAGGGGGTGAAGGTGTTGTGGATCGCCATCCATATCTTCAGGCTGAGAGCCTCCAGGTCTCTCTGCAGCTGGTCCTCGGCCTCCTCGCAGCGGGGGTCCTGACTGAACAGCTGCTCCTCCCTGAGGATCAGGGTCCTGCTGATCTCCTCCAAACGCTCCTCCCTCTGCTCCTCCTGCAGAGTCTCCCCACAGTCCACCTCATGCTCTGAAAGACACAGTACCTGTCCTTACCCCATCTGTTCTTAGGTCCTTACAGATCCTGTCCTTACCCCGTCTGTTCTTAGGTCCTTACAGAGCCTGTCCTTACCCCATCTGTTCTTAGGTCCTTACAGATCCTGTCCTTACCCCGTCTGTTCTTAGGTCCTTACAGATCCTGTCCTTACCCCGTCTGTTCTTAGGTCCTTACAGATTCTGTTCTTACCCGGTCTGTTCTTAGGTCCTTACAGTACCTGTCCTTACCCCGTCTGTTCTTAGGTCCTTACAGATTCTGTTCTTACCCCGTCTGTTCTTAGGTCCTTACAGAACCTGTCCTTACCCCGTCTGTTCTTAGGTCCTTACAGAACCTGTTCTTACCCTGTCTGTTCTTAGGTCCTTACAGAACCTGTCCTTACCCCATCTGTTCTTAGGTCCTTACAGATCCTGTCCTTACCCCGTCTGTTCTTAGGTCCTTACAGAACCTGTCCTTACCCCGTCTGTTCTTAGGTCCTTACAGATCCTGTCCTTACCCCATCTGTTCTTAGGTCCTTACAGATCCTGTCCTTACCCCGTCTGTTCTTAGGTCCTCACAGAACCTGTCCTTACCCCGTCTGTTCTTAGGTCCTTACAGAGCCTGTCCTTACCCCGTCTGTTCTTAGGTCCTCACAGAACCTGTCCTTACCCCGTCTGTTCTTAGGTCCTTACAGAACCTGTCCTTACCCCGTCTGTTCTTAGGTCCTTACAGAACCTGTCCTTACCCCGTCTGTTCTTAGGTCCTTACAGAGCCTTTCCTTACCCCGTCTGTTCTTAGATCCTTACAGAACCTGTCCTTACCCCGTCTGTTCTTAGGTCCTTACAGAACCTGTCCTTACCCCGTCTGTTCTTAGGTCCTTACAGAGCCTTTCCTTACCCTGTCTGTTCTTAGGTCCTTACAGAACCTGTCCTTACCCCGTCTGTTCTTAGATCCTTACAGAACCTGTCCTTACCCCGTCTGTTCTTAGGTCCTTACAGAACCCTTCCTTACCCCGTCTGTTCTTAGGTCCTTAAGGAACCTGTCCTTACCCCGTCTGTTTTTAGGTCCTTACAGATCCTGTCCTTACCCCGTCTGTTCTTAGGTCCTTACAGAACCTGTCCTTACCCCGTCTGTTCTTAGGTCCTTACAGAACCTGTCCTTACCCCGTCTGTTCTTAGATCCTTACAGAACCTGTCCTTACCCCGTCTGTTCTTAGGTCCTTACAGAACCTGTCCTTACCCCGTCTGTTCTTAGGTCCTTAAGGAACCTGTCCTTACCCCGTCTGTTCTTAGGTCCTTACAGAGCTTGTCCTTACCCCCTCTGTTCTTAGGTCCTTACAGAACCTGTCCTTACCCCGTCTGTTCTTAGGTCCTTACAGAACCTGTCCTTACCCCGTCTGTTCTTAGGTCCTTACAGAACCCTTCCTTACCCCGTCTGTTCTTAGGTCCTTACAGAGCTTGTCCTTACCCCGTCTGTTCTTAGGTCCTTACAGAGCTTGTCCTTACCCCCTCTGTTCTTAGGTCCTTACAGAACCTGTCCTTACCCCGTCTGTTCTTAGGTCCTTACAGAACCTGTCCTTACCCCGTCTGTTCTTAGGTCCTTACAGAGCTTGTCCTTACCCCCTCTGTTCTTAGGTCCTTACAGAACCTGTCCTTACCCCGTCTGTTCTTAGGTCCTTACAGAACCTGTCCTTACCCCGTCTGTTCTTAGGTCCTTACAGAACCCCTCCTTACCCCGTCTGTTCTTAGGTCCTTACAGAACCCTTCCTTACCCCGTCTGTTCTTAAGTCCTTACAGAGCCTTTCCTTACCCTGTCTGTTCTTAGGTCCTTACAGAACCTGTCCTTACCCCGTCTGTTCTTAGGTCCTTACAGAACCTGTCCTTACCCCGTCTGTTCTTAGGTCCTTACAGAACCTGTCCTTACCCCGTCTGTTCTTAGGTCCTTACAGAACCCTTCCTTACCCCGTCTGTTCTTAGGTCCTTACAGAACCTGTCCTTACCCCATCTGTTCTTAGGTCCTTACAGAACCTGTCCTTACCCCGTCTGTTCTTAGGTCCTTAAGGAACCTGTCCTTACCCCGTCTGTTCTTAGGTCCTTACAGAACCTGTCCTTACCCCGTCTGTTCTTAGGTCCTTAAGGAACCTGTCCTTACCCCGTCTGTTCTTAGGTCCTTACAGAACCTGTCCTTACCCCGTCTGTTCTTAGGTCCTTAAGGAACCTGTCCTTACCCCGTCTGTTCTTAGGTCTTTACAGAACCTGTCCTTACCCTGTCTGTTCTTAGGTCCTTACAGAACCTGTTGGTTCTAACCAGACTGTGTTTTGCTGGTTCTGTTGGTTCTAACCTCATGGTGTTTTGTTGGTTCTCTTTGATTCTAACCATACTGAATTTTGTTGGTTCTGTTGGGTTTAACCTGAAAGTATGCTTTTCTGGTTCCTATGGTTCCGGCCTGATTGAATTTTGTTGGCTCTGTTGGTTCTAACCTGATGGAGTTTTGTTGGTTCTATTGATTCTCACCTGCAGCGTGGTTCTGGTTGTGCTGTCTGAGGTTCTTCCAGATCTTTCCAGGGTTCTTCAGTGTCAGGAATTTCTTTTTCTCTCCATTCCGGTTCTCCTCGACTCCTCCTGCTGAGTATTAAACACAGACGTTAATTAATGACACGTCTGTGTTCTTCTTTTTCTATAAATATTAAATACATGCGGACAGAACCAGAGATCTGAGACGGAACATAAAGGGAGATGTGTTTTTATACATTAATCACAAAATAAGAACACAAAGGGGAAACTAATTTAACCTCCTCAAATCATTAAAGGCTGAGGAATAAATATCTTTAAGTTCTGCAGATCATCAAAACATTGATCGTTAACTTCTCATAAGAACAAAGAGAACATGTTTTATTTTAAACCTTTAGAACATGTTTTATTATATAAACCTTTAGAACATGTTTTATTATATAAACCTTTAGAACATGTTTTATTTTAAACCTTTAGAACATGTTTTATTTTAAACCTTTAGAACATGTTTTATTATATAAACCTTTAGAACATGTTTTATTTTAAACCTTTAGAACATGTTTTAATTTAAACCTTTAGAACATGTTTTATTATATAAACCTTTAGAACATGTTTTATTTTAAACCTTTAGAACATGTTTTATTTTAAACCTTTAGAACATGTTTTATTATATAAACCTTTAGAACATGTTTTATTTTAAACCTTTAGAACATGTTTTAATTTAAACCTTTAAAACATGTTTTATTTTATAAACCTTTAGAACATGTTTTATTTTAAACCTTTAGAACATGTTTTAATTTAAACCTTTAGAACATGTTTTATTTTAAACCTTTAGAACATGTTTTAATTTAAACCTTTAAAACATGTTTTATTTTATAAACCTTTAGAACATGTTTTATTTTAAACCTTTAGAACATGTTTTATTTTAAACCTTTAAAACATGTTTTATTTTATAAACCTTTAGAACATGTTATTATATAAACCTTTAGAACATGTTTTATTTTAAACCTTTAGAACATGTTTTATTATAAACCTTTAGAACATGTTTTATTTTAAACCTTTAGAACATGTTTTATTATATAAACCTTTAGAACATGTTTTATTATATAAACCTTTAGAACATGTTTTATTTTAAACCTTTAGAACATGTTTTATTTTAAACCTTTAGAACATGTTTTATTATATAAACCTTTAGAACATGTTTTATTTTAAACCTTTAGAACATGTTTTAATTTAAACCTTTAGAACATGTTTTATTATATAAACCTTTAGAACATGTTTTATTTTAAACCTTTAGAACATGTTTTATTTTAAACCTTTAGAACATGTTTTATTATATAAACCTTTAGAACATGTTTTATTTTAAACCTTTAGAACATGTTTTAATTTAAACCTTTAAAACATGTTTTATTTTATAAACCTTTAGAACATGTTTTATTTTAAACCTTTAGAACATGTTTTAATTTAAACCTTTAGAACATGTTTTATTTTAAACCTTTAGAACATGTTTTAATTTAAACCTTTAAAACATGTTTTATTTTATAAACCTTTAGAACATGTTTTATTTTAAACCTTTAGAACATGTTTTATTTTAAACCTTTAAAACATGTTTTATTTTATAAACCTTTAGAACATGTTATTATATAAACCTTTAGAACATGTTTTATTTTAAACCTTTAGAACATGTTTTATTATAAACCTTTAGAACATGTTTTATTTTAAACCTTTAGAACATGTTTTAATTTAAACCTTTAGAACATGTTTTATTATATAAACCTTTAGAACATGTTTTATTTTAAACCTTTAGAACATGTTTTATTTTAAACCTTTAGAACATGTTTTAATTTAAACCTTTAGAACATGTTTTATTATAAACCTTTAGAAAATGTTTTATTTTAAACCTTTAGAACATGTTTTAATTTAAACCTTTAGAACATGTTTTATTTTAAACCTTTAGAACATGTTTTATTATATAAACCTTTAGAACATGTTATTATATAAACCTTTAGAACATGTTTTAATTTAAACCTTTAGAACATGTTATTATTTAAACCTTTAGAACATGTTTTAATTTAAACCTTTAGAACATGTTATTATTTAAACCTTTAGAACATGTTGTATTCTAACAGGTAGTCTGTAGTCTGTAAAGAGTTGGACAGACAGGTTAGATGTTGGATCAGGTTCCTGCTCAGTGCATCGTCACTGGTGATCCATCATGCTCATCAGACAGACCAACACACGTCTGAAGGATCCATAAATTACTTCCGGTCATTGTCAGCTGATTAGATTGTACAGTTTTCACCCTTTCACAATAAAACATGATAAATTAAAGAAAGTTTAAGAGTTAAGAGAGAACACCTACCTCTCATCGCTCCGACATCCGATCTGTGAGGAGTGGAGGGGCGGGTCTACACAGTGTGTGTGCGTGTGTGTGTGCGTGTGTGTGTGTGTGTGTGTGTGTGTGTGTGTGTGTGAACTCAGCTGTTCTCACCTCCTGTGCTGCTCTGCTGCCTCCTGCTGGACGCCCGGGGAAACCACATCATCTGGACCACAATCCTCGTCAACCAGAACCACCGAGCTGGTTTGGATTCTGGGACCAGACAATCCGCAATCTGCTGCTCAGATAGCTGAAGTCTGGGTCCTGGTTTGGATCCCTGGACTAGAAATCCTGCACTGGGTTCTGGTCTGGATGTCTGCACAGTCAGGGAGTCAGAGCATCCTCAGAGTCAGCAGTGGGTTTATACTTTCACTTTCAGTCTGAGAGTGCAGCATCATCATCCTCCTCCTCCTCCTCCTCTTCCTCTCCTGCTCTATCTTTCCTTCTCCTCTCTCACTTTCTATCTTTGACTGAAGCATCATCCTCTTCTCTTCTTGTCTTCCTTTCTTAATCATTCTCTCTTCCTTTCCTTTCCTTTCCTTCCCTTTCCTTTCCTTTCCTTTCCTCCTCCTCCTCCTCCCTTCTCTTCCTCTCCTGCTCTATCTTTCCTTTTCCTCTCTCACTTTCTATCTTTGACTGAAGCATCATCATCCTCTTCTCTTCTCGTCCTCCTTTCTTAATTATCCTCTCTTCCTTTCCTTTCCTCTTCCTCCTGCACAGACCTCTCTCCTATTGGTCCAACCTTTTTTCTTCTTCTTCATCATTTATTAAAAAAACAAACTTCTCCTTTTTTCCTTTATCTCATCCTCTCCTCCTCTTCTCTTTATCTTATCCCCCTCCACTCCTTCATCCACCTTTCCTGCCTCCTTCTTACCTCCTTCCTTACCTGCTGCCACCTGTTACATCATTGTGTGTGTGTGTGTGTGTGTGTGTGTGTGTGTGATGTCACAGTTTACCTGCGTCCTCTCGACTGTAACTGAATCGATCATCGGCCGTTAATAATCGATGGCGCTCTGATCAATAATGGATGGAGGAGGCTGGTGAGGCCAGAGGTCAGAAGGGGGCGTGGCCAAGTGTGATGTCATCAATACACAAAACACACCATGTGATAAATAAATAAATAAATAAATAAATAAACAAAGACAACTCTTCAAGGCAAAGACTATCAGAGAGCAGAAACCACAACAGACCGAGTCAAATCAGGTCAACATGCAAATACACACACACACACACACACACACACACACACACACACACACACACACACACACACACACACACACACACACACACACACACACACAGACAGACAGACAGACAGACAGGAGTGGGGAGGAGGCACCTGAGCTGACAGTAAGAGCAGACGTCTGAAGAACAACAACGGAAGGCTTTTCATCTCTGAGGGAAATTGTCTCTTCATCATCTTCATCATCTTCATCATCTTCATCATCATCATCATCATCATCATCATCATCATCATCATCAGGTGGGTCTTCATCTCTTTGTTTGTCTGATGTTTGGATGTTTTTGATGACCCTGCTGTTTTAATCTGAGTGATGTTTTGGATTATTACAGATCAGTTTATTAATCTCTGACTCTACTTTAATCTCTGAGGAGTTTCTGTTTGAAGTTAAGAACACATGAAGTAAACATGTACCTTCATCAAACTAATGACATGTGTGTTGTCATGGTAATGTGGCTGCTTGTCAGCTGGCTGTGATGCGTTCAGGGTTTGATCCTCCAGTGGAAAAAAAGAGCTCATTAATGGTGTTAAATAATCCAGAAGTGTCCGAGTGTATCTTACTGATCTAATCTCACCTGAAAAACTTTCCCTGACTTTTCTCCCTGACTGAATCCCTCTTAGAAAAACACACACCTGACCTTTAACAGAACCCTGAGACCTCCCAACAGAACCCTGAGACCTCCCAACAGAACCCTGAGACCTCCTAACAGAACCCTGAGACCTCCTAACAGAACCCTGAGACCTCCCAACAGAACCCTGAGACCTCCCAACAGAACCCTGAGACCTCCTAACAGAACCCTGAGACCTCCTAACAGAACCCTGATACCTCCTAACAGAACCCTGAGACCTCCCAACAGAACCCTGAGACCTCCCAACAGAACTCTGAGACCTCCCAAGAGAACCCTGAGACCTCCTAACAGAACCCTGAGACCTCCTAACAGAACCCTGAGACCTCCCAACAGAACCCTGAGACCTCCTAACAGAACCCTGAGACCTCCTAACAGAACCCTGAGACTTCCTAACTGAACCCTGAGACCTCCCAACAGAACCCTGAGACCTCCTAACAGAACCCTGAGACCTCCTAACAGAACCCTGATACCTCCTAACAGAACCCTGAGACCTCCTAACAGAACCCTGACACCTCCTAACAGAACCCTGAGACCTCCTAACAGAACCCTGAGACCTCCCAACAGAACCCTGAGACCTCCTAACAGAACCCTGAGACCTCCCAACAGAACCCTGAGACCTCCTAACAGAGCCCTGAGACCTCCTAACAGAACTCTGAGACCTCCCAAGAGAACCCTGAGACCTCCTAACAGAACCCTGAGACCTCCTAACAGAACCCTGATACCTCCTAACAGAACCCTGAGACCTCCTAACAGAACCCTGAGACCTCCTAACTGAACCCTGAGACCTCCTATCTGTTTGTACCCCTGGAGGAACCTGGAACACAAGAATGAAACCCTATTTAGACCCCCAGGAGGAAACACCAAACACAAGCTGCTGAAACATTGAATAAAACAATAAACCTTTTCTGAAGGAACCACAAGACTCATGAAAGATTCTGGAACCGTTCCTTGAATCCTCAAAACTCTGTCAGTGACCTTGGAATCTCCTGGCAGACAAGAACCTTGTCAGCCTCTAAATCTGTAAGTGAACACCTCAAAACCTTGAGATTGTCCAAGTCCTCATAAGAACAACAAATAAAATGTACAGAACCCTAAACCTGGACCCTTTTTAAACCCTGAGAAGTCTGTCGAGAACCCTAACACACTGTCCAGAACACCTGAACCTTGGAAGCCTCTACAGATAAACCCTGGACCCATTTTCAACCCTTAGAATCTTTCAAGATCCCTGAAACCTGATAGAGAACCTCTGGACCCATTGCAAAATGTTGGAGGTCTTTTAAGAACCCTGTAACCCTGTAGTGAACCCCTGGACCCTTTTTAAAACCCTTAGAGGTCATTCAAGAACCCAGGTGAAGTTGAGCTTGTAGGAAGTAGACCCTTTAAGAACTGATAAAACCTGACCCTCTTTAGTCCCTGCTGAATGTCCGAACAACACTTTTAAAAACCAAGAACTTTGAAGGTTTGAAGGAGGACCTTAAGCTGTCTTTAGGACCCTTTTAAATTCCTTCAAGAACCCACATTTATAGAAAGTAAGATAAACCACTTGAGCTCTTTTGTGAAGAGCGTTGGCGTGGTTTCAAAGACCCCTGAAGCTGAACCTCTGATGGACTTTGCGGTACTTTCTCACGTACCTGAGAGGAAAACGCTGTAAAACTTATAGAACCTCTGAGTTCTCTCAAGAACCAGGATCAAGAAATCATAGAACAGCTATGAGAACACCTCTAGTACTCTATCAGGAACCTTGACCTTGTTGTAAATTAGTTCTGGCTCAGGTGGAACATCCTTTTACTCTCAGACACCTGACTCATCAGGACGAGGCGTCTGTGCCTGACAGTCACAGCTGAGGGTTCACCTCCACTTGTCCACAGAGCAGCAGGTTGTTCTGATGATGTCATGTTTCCCAGCATGCACTTGGGCAGGCTGAGCTCATTTCCATGGATTTGACTGCAGAGTCTGGGTCAGATCAAACCAGACCACTACAGGGTTACTGGGCAGGAGGTGGCTGTTAACCGACACTGCCAAGGTGCATCATGGGAAATGTAGGATAAAGAGTTTAAGATCAAAAATAACATACAGAGATAATATTAAAAACATGTTGTTTTAAAACTGTGATAGGTTGGCGACCTGTCCAGGGTGTACCCTGCCTTCCGCCCGAAGCCAGCTGGGATAGGCTCCAGCCCCCCGTGCCCCCCAACGGGATAAGCGGTCAAGATAATGGATGGATGGATGTTGTTTAAAATGTTTGTTTTAAAGTTTGTTTACATTTGTTTGTTTGACTTCCTGTTTTCTTTCTCTGTGTTTCAGGAGTCTTTTATTTTGGTGGTTTTATTCGCCCCCCTCACAGTTTCCTGTCTCCTCCTGTGCCTGCGCTCTGATTGGCTGAGATGACAGAAGTGATAAACACCTGTGATCAGACAGTGGGCGGAGCTTCTGGACAGGAAGGGATGTCTTTCCAGGTGAGACGCAAACACACTCACGGAAGGGTTCAGGTCCATCAGACTGAGCTGGTCAGGTGAATCATAATCCAGCTCTCTGATTGGTCCACTCGGTCCTCTCCTCTCCAGGTGTTTCCAGACGCTGTGGAGCGGATTCCAAAACTTTCCAGGCGCGTTCCGTCCATCGTCGTGGAGCCGACAGACGGAGGAGAGGTGGAGAGTGGGGAGCTCCGCTGGCCTCCTGATGATGTCAGCAGTGATGTCAGAGAAGGCCCCTCCCACATCACAGGTGAAAAACGAATGCTTTGTGTTTAACGACCAGTGAGTCTACCTGGGCTGTGACATCATCAGGTGACTGTTTTGTTTTCCAGATCCAGAGCCTGTGGAAGGGGCGGAGCCACAGGAGCCAAAAGTGGGCGGAGTTTCAAACTCTGTCTGACACAGCATTTTAGCTGTCAGCCAATCAGAGTGAAGGTATTAATGGAGAAAGCAGAGGCAGGGCCAACTCTTGTAGCTCCTCCCCCATGCTTTTGGGGGCGGAGTCAGAGAAGAATGCACAAGAAAATACCAACAAGGAATAAAACGAAGGGCCCCAGAGGATTCTGGGATGTTGATCAGCGGGTTAATTTTCAATCAGAGTATAATTTATGAACTAAAACAAATATTAATATTTCCCCCTCAACCTGTGGCTGTGATTCAATTTGACCATTATTGATCAGGAAGCTTCATCTGTTTAACTCCTCCAGACTTTGTGTCAATAATAAAACACTTGAATCATTTAAATTTGTATTTATTTGTATTAAATTATGAAATTAAAAAACATGTATAAAATGTGTTTTTATCAGAGAGTCACTCTGAAGAGGAGCTCAGACTGAAGTGGGACCGAAGCTCTCTGGCTCCCTCTTGTGTTTTCTGTGCTTCATTTTCTATATTTAGTGTACAGACACAAACATACATACATTTACTTATATATCTACATACATCTACAAACATTTGAGTACATATGTGATTAAAATACAACAACAACAACAAGCTTTATATCTCACATCAGGTGAGAAACCTCTTCGGTGAGTCACCAGAGGAAGAAATCTGAGATAACTCTCCTCTGTATCCCAGGTTTTTGACCATGTTAGAATTCCCCATTCATCTTTATTATGACCTTTCATGATAAATATCTCTTGTTACATTACTGAAAGGGGTTAGAGGTTAAATGACTGTCTACTCAGGGAGCCATGCTGCCCCCTGCTGCCAGAATGACGCAACAACAGGACAATACAAATACATGGACGACGTCTCCCTCTTCACCACCATAAAGTCGACAACTATCACCAAACGTTCTCCTCAGACTCTTTCCAAACAGAGCAGGTCTAGACCGTACTCTATGTTCTATTATTAACAAAAACCCAACATCAAGACCGGATCAGATCCAGTCCCATCTTACAGACAGGACTCAGTCTGATCTCATCTTAATCCACCATGAGCAGAGCACTTTGCAGGATCAGCAGAGATCCAGAGGAACCTACGAGACAAGGGAGCTCAGGGACTCCAGAAAGGTCTATGGTTAGGCAGGATGTTGGATGTGGATGAGTTCGTTAGTTCTCATGAGCTGTAAAGATGGTGACGTCTGGAGAGGACAAAGACGATCGACAACATGATAAACAGATTTATTTTTTCTCTGCCTTTTGAAGCCACTGCAGCGGCCATCTTTGTTTTCTCTGTGAATTCTCAGGTGTGTGTGTGGCCCAATCTCAATGTCCCCCCCTGAGCCCTGAGCCCTTCTTGACTTATTTGACGTCAGCTGGAAAGTGATCGAGGGCAGGAGGCTGTTAGAGCTCAAACTGTAGAACTGGAATGGGACGGCACTTTGTGACTTCTCACGTGACCTGCATGACGTCATGAGGCTCACCCTAGCGATATACATTTTTATTGCACAATTTTTACTTTCCTCAAATTCAAGGTGCTTAAAGGTGACATATCATGCAAAATTGACTTTTTAATGGTTCTTTACCTGAAATATGTGTCCCTGTCTACAAACCCCCCGAGAATGAAAAGAATCCATTCTGCCCCTGTTTTGATTTCTCCACCTTTCTGTAAATGTGTGCTGAAACCAGCCGTTTCAGACTTCAGTGTTTTTGTTACGTAACAACAATATCCGGTCTGTAACAGGAAGTCAGAGCTCGGAGCTTGTTCAGCCCATAGACTGTATAAAATACAACTCAACCCCTCCTCTGTTTTTCATTCCCTGCACACATGTGTGCTAACAAGGAGCTTAGGAGGGAGGCATGCTAGTTGTAGGCTGTCTTAATAAACACAAAGGTCGCTTTGACTCCCCACGTCTGCAGATTTGAAGATCTAGTGGATGATTTTTATTTGTCATGGATAAGTGCTAGCGCTAATTAGCATAGCCACATAGCTATATGTTCATAGCTGTAGCTGTAGCTGTGTACCAAGACACACGTCGACATACTGACAAATAAAACAACAAGAAACACTAAATCTGTGACCAATCCTTCATAAAAGGTCCTGCTGCCTTTCTGGCAGAGGTCGGTTTTACTCCCCACGTCTGCAGATTTGAAGATCTAGTGGATGATTTATCATGGATAAGTGCTAGCGCTAGTTAGCATAGCCACATAGCTACATGTTCGTAGCTGTGTACCAAGACACACGTCTACATACTGATAAATAAAACAACAAGAAACACTAAATCTATGACCAATCCTTCAGAAAGGTCCTGCTACAGGCGCCTCTCCGTCAGGATCAGATTCAGAGGGTTGAAGTAACGCGATCTGTGAGCAGCCGTGTATATTCAGCCAACATGTAAACATTAGATCAACGTGCTGGAGAGCCGAGGCACATCCACTTCCTGAGGGGGCGTGGTCAGAGGGAAAACAGACTGTTCTGATGAGGAATGAAGAAGAGGACTTTTCAGGCAGACCAAAATCTGATTTCAAAGTGTTTTTTTGAGCATAAACTTTAAAGACATGTTTTTGGGACCTCTTAGACCAATATATGTTGATGAAAAAAGCGGGATATGTCCCCTTTAAGGGACTGACTGTCATGTGATCCAGACTCTTACCATACAGACTGCTTAACCACAACATTTAAAATATATAAATAGGCTATATAACTATAAATATATAAATTATACAGTATACACATATATGTGAAGATGAATAGATTAAGGCTGTTTTCTATATTTATACTTACAGGCAAACTTTAAATTTCATTTCAACTGTCATGCTTCTTTTTTACTGTCTCACTTTTTTGTATTTCATGTCACAGCGTTCGTTTGCCTTTCCATGCTCGCGGGCTTCCCCTGGGAATCCGGTGTTTCACATCACAATGCTATGAACTCTGGGTAATTCCCTTACACTGAGTCTGCAAAAATGCCCACTTACAGAAAGGAGGCATAAAGGGCTTAAAAAGTCAGAGAGAGATCCCTCTCACACTTGATGATTTTCCTTTTTGATAAAGCTTATAGTTAAGCTGGATCAGGCTTGGACCAGCTTTTGTCATGCTGCTATAGGCCTAGACTGCCGGGGGAACTGGCACACTGACACACTGGGATCCTAGCTCACCTTCTTCCCCCCAACCCCTTCATCACTTACTTTAACGCTGCCTGTCCCATTAAAGTTACTAACCATAGACCTTTCTGGAGTCCCTGAGCTCCATTGTCTCGTAGATTCCTCTGAGCTGCCGTTGACGTCCTCCTGCTGTGCACGATCTGGACTCCAGCTGATACGGACGTGCTGGACTCCAGCGGCAACAGCTTCTACGACTCGTCTCATCACTATCACCTCTCTCTCTTACTCCCCTCTATCTGTCTTTCCAGACCCAACTCAGTCGAGGCATGATGGCTGTCTAACATGAGTCTGGTCCTGCTGGAGGTTTCTGCCTGTTAAAAGGAAGTTTGTCCTCTCCACTGTAACTTGCTAAATACTGTGAGGTGCAATGCTCATGATGGATTAAGGTGGGGTCAGACTGAGTCTTACCCTGTCTTGGTGTTGGGTCTCTGTTCATAATTTGACATAGAGTGGTCTAGACCTCCTATGTTTGTAAAAGCGTCTTGAGATAACGTTTATTGTGATTTGGCGCTATACAAATAAAGATTGATTGATTGATTGATTGAGAGGGACAGCCTTAAGCCCTCACAGACTTAGTGAGAATGCGTCTCAAGGCATCACTTGGTCCACAGGGGGCGCCAAAGTTGACACAAAGTTCCTTACAGGAGGAGCTTTAGAGAATTGAATCTAAAGCCACACATGCCTCTTTTTGAGTGAGTGAGTGCTTGAGGGTGGATATTGAGATTGGGCCTGTGTGTGTGTGTGTGTGTGTGTGTGTGTGTGTGTGTGTGTGTGCATATATTAAAACTCCTCAAACAACAGAGTGCATGAAACAGTTTATTACAAATGACAGTGATAAAAAAAAATCCTGGCGATGATGAGCACATGAGTCCAGATGTCTGAGATCCATAAATCCATAAATCAATAAATCAATAAATTAATAAATAACTCAGTAAATGAATAAATCCATCGATGTCCCGATCAGGGTCGTCTCTGATCGATGAATAAAAAAGTTCCTACAGCTCGTCTGCTCGGTCACATGCACTGTAAAAAAAACACTAATGACCAATCACCTGTAGCAGCAGCGGTTACATCATTACAGCGACAGCCAATCAGGTTCGAGAGTGGGCGGGGAATGAGCGATATACATTCTCATTGGCTGCAGAGCACAGACACGCCTCAGCTCCACCTGCTGTTTGAACATGAAAAAAAGTGCACATTTGGTGAACACGCCTCACACTCACCTGGCCCAGCTACAGGAAACATGCACCTTTCAAAATAAAAGTCTGAGACATCCCGATTCTCCAGATAAACTCTTTGCAGAAATAAAAGCTTATGTTCTTCAAAACCCTGCTAACAGTTTCCATCTGTTTCCAGCGTTTGTGCTAAGCTAGGCTAAACCACAGATACATGTCACTGTGGAGGACACACACACACACACACATAATTACACACACACACATAATTACACACACACACGCGCGCACAGAGCTTAGTAAAAGAGGATCTTGGTGTATGGATGATATTTTGTGTCAGAAATAATCCAGAGTTGATATCTAATCTGAATAATCTGGATTATCTGACCGTGATGTTGGTCCTGTCGTCTCTCAGACGTAAAGAAGTTCTCATGGTCTCGGCTGAGAGCTCAGAGAGACCATCAGAGAGGATCATGGGAGTTTAGAGGACACACTGACACCAACACGATGACACATCACTCTGTCATCTCCGTTTACAGATTCTTCATAGAGACGTTGATTCTGGATTTTAGTGGGAAGGGTTCTGGTTTCTGCTTGTAGTCTGAGTATCGACCAATCAGGTGTAAGCAGGAAGAACAGTCTGTACGGAGAGCAAAAGCAGGTGATCTAGAATTCTGTCTTTGAAGAAGAAAGGAGAGGAGGAAAGAGGAAAGGTGAGGAGGAAAGGGTAAAAGAAGAGGAAATGAGAAAGAAGGATGAAAATTTAGGAAAGAGGAGAAGTTGTGAGAAAAAAAAGAGGAGGACAAGATGTAAGACAAGAGAAGAGGAAAGGAAAGAAGAGAAGAGGGGAGGTGGAAAAAGGAGAGGAGGAGGGAAGAAAAGAGGAGAGGAGAATGATGGAAGGAAAGTGGGAATAAGAAGGGGAAAGAAAAGAGGAGAGGCAGCAGAGGAGAGAAGGAAAAAGGAAGACAGAATGAGGTGAGAGAGAGGGGAAGAAAGAAAAAAGGAGAGGAAAAAAGAGGAGAGGAGGAAAGAAAAAAAGGAGAGGAAAAAGGAGGAGAGGAGTGAATAATAAAAAGTAGAGGAAAGGAAGAAAGGAGAGGAAAAAAGAGAGGCGAGGAAAGAGGAAAGGAGATGAGGAAAGAAAAAAGGAAAGGTAAAAGGAGGAGAGGAGGGAAGAAAAAAGGAGAGGAAAGAAAGAAAGGAAGGAGAGGAAAGGAGGAGGGTAGCAGGTCTTTGATGATGTCAGAGTTCTGTCTTTGATGATGTCAGAGTTCTGTCTTTGATGATGTCAGAGTTCTGTCTTTGATGATGTCAGAGTTCTGTCTTTGATGATGTCAGAATTCTGTCTTTGATGATGTCAGAGTTCTGTCTTTGATGATGTCAGAGTTCTGTCTTTGATGATGTCAGAGTTCTGTCTTTGATGATGTCAGAGTTCTGTCTTTGATGATGTCAGAATTCTGAGAACAAATGGAACATTCCATGAAGAAGGTCAGACAAACAAACATTGTAGACGTAGTTTTCTTCTCCTCTTGAGGACAGACCTGACAAAGCTGGACTTTGGACTTTGGACTAATCTGCATCATGATGTTGTTATTTCAGCAAACTGAAGACCCGTTAATTACAAGAACATCACAAGAACATCAGTTCCTGTTTCAGGTTCATACACAGACTACAAACTGAAACCAGAACACTTTGATGAGTTCGACCAAACTTCGAAAGAGACTACCAGAGCTCATATTTTGTCCACAGGGGGGCGCCAAAATCCACTCAAACTGATAGATCCTCACAGCTGCTAGAAATTAAATATCTGATGCTTGGTATTGATGCTGCTTGGTTAAATGTTTTATATTTCTTTGTATCACTAATGTCTGCTTTATATACTCTGTAACTGTAGAGGATCATTTTCAAAACAACAAAGGAGCAAGCTAACTAAGTATCACCATCATTGTACAAATGTTTCCTTCCTGTAATCCAGCCTGAACCCAGCTCCCCGCTGTGAGGAGGATAATCCTGATTTATGGATCAAAGTCATCCCAATCCTTCTCCAAAGTTTCAACGACTCAAACTGGAGGATAAAAACTGGATTAACTGATTCGATCTGTTTAATAACTTCTCTCTTTTGATGGCATGTTTTTATGATATGATCCAATAATACCTCTTTTCGACCGAGGCAGTTTCAGGGCCGGTTCGGAGCCGGCGCTCAGTTGAGAACCATTTTTTCGTGTTTCTACTGCGAGTGAACCGGCTCCTGTCTGGGAAAACCGGTTCCAGAGCGGCTCCAACTCTTTGCTGGTCTAGAGTGGCGAACTGCTTACATCAGGGGCGAGGGGCGAGGGGTGGGGTTGCCTTGATCAAAAACCCAAACCAAACATGTTTCTGCAATCGTCAAGCAGCAAAAAATCCAAGAGACTAATGGATTCCAAGACAAAGCGGCGGTCAGCCGTTGTCCGCCATCTTTGTTGTTGTGAGGGAAAGGGGTCACGTAAATCTGACGTCATGATAGGGGTGTGCCAAAATATCTATACTACGATATATCGCTATATTTCGTCTTGCCATACGTTATCGATACACTGGCGCCAAATACCGATATTTAAACAATAAACATACAGCCGTTCTAAACAGATTCCCTCACTAAGACCTGCTACTATTCTGATTTACTGAGTCACTACTTCAAACCTCCACATGATGGCGCTTAGCATGAGTAAGAGTGGGTGCTGCGGTGGAGTACTCTTTGAAATCAAAGAAGAAGAAGAAGAAGAAAATGGTGCAAGGCGGAGGATTAGCAAACAGCAGAGAAAAACACCTGAAAGATGCACCGTCGAATTTCAAATCTAAAGTCTGGGCCCTCTTCGGCTTTTACTAAACTGACAATGGAACCACACCTGATAAAGAGTTCGCAGAGCTTACCGTGGAGGAGAGGACGGTTCACGACGCTAATGCTAACGTTTCTGTAAGCTAGCTGTCCTACAGCTACAGCTGGCAAAGTGCCACTTTTCAAACTGCTCCAAAAACGAAAGTGAAAGTTAAAGGTGACATATCATGCAAACGGGACTCTACCTGAAATCTGTGTCCTTGTCTACAAACCCCCTGAAAAGTAAAAGAATCCATTTTGCCCCTGTTCTGATTTCTCCACCTTTCTGTAAATACGTCACAACGCCATCCGGTCTGTAACAGGAAGTCAGAGCTCGGAGCTTGTTCAGCCCATAGACTGTATAAAATACAACTCAACCCCTCCTCCGTTTTTCCTTCCCTGCACACATGTGTGCTAACAAGGAGCTTAGGAGGGAGGCATGCTAGTTGTAGGCTGTCTTAATAAACACAAAGGTCGCTTTGACTCCCCACGTCTGCAGATTTGAAGATCTAGTGGATGATTTTTAGTTTTCATGGAAAAGTGCTAGCGCTAGTTAGCATAGCCACATAGCTACATGTTGGTAGCTGTGTACCAAGACACACGTCGACATACTGACAAATAAAACAACAAGAAACACAAAATCTGTGACCAATGGTTCAGAAAGGTCCTGCTGCAGGCGCCTCTCCGTCAGGATCAGATTCTGGATCAGATTCAGCCAACATGTAAACATTAGATCAACGTGCTGGACAGCCGAGGCCACATCCACTTCCTGAGGGGGCGTGGTCAGAGAGAAAACAGACTGTTCTGAGGAGGGCTGAAGAAGAGGGTTTTTCAGGCAGACCAAAATCTGATTTCAAAGTGTTTTTTTGAGCATAAACTTTAAAGACATGTTTTGGGGACCTCTTAGACCAATATATGTTGATGAAAAAGCGTGATATGTCACCTTTAAAAATTGCACTCGCAGCAGTGGACTCTAAGTGACCCAGTAACATGCTGTCTGTGTATCGTTGGCATGGAGACAAGTCGTGGTATATATACATGTGCTGACCCGACCAAAACATACAGTGAAGGAATAACAGTTCAGGGGCCACAAATAGGCGGCGGGTGGGCCGGATGTAGCCCAGGGGCCGTCTATTGAGGGCCTCTTATAGATACAAAGTATCTACTGTACATGTGGTCTAAGACTTAGACCACATGTACAGTAGATACTTTGTTTTACTTGGCTATGGTTCATGTGAAATTGATTGACAATGTTTTGTATTTCCTGGTAAGTGGATTCAGTGACACAGATATCCTGATGTATCGTGGATGGGGTGGATTATCACAGAATCGCAGTATCGTGATAGTATCGTTATCGTGGGCAAAATATCGTGATAATATCGTAATGCGAGGGACCTGGTGATACCCAGCCATACGCCATGGCGTGCCTCTTCCACGGGCTCGAGCGGGTGGAGAAACAAACGGGTGCCGTGTTGGTTCACGAGTTCAACCAGCTCTGAACCAGCGCGAGGACCAGCCCTGAAATACAACCCGGGTCACGCTGGTCGAAAAGAGGTATCAGACTCCCTCGCTGTGTGACAGGACGGGTAACACAGAGTGAGTCATCAGTCTGAGAGCTGATTGGTTGATGGTTGATGTGTTTGAGGAGCAGCAGGATGTCTCATTGGATGTTTGTTTTTTTTCTACGTTCAGACAGAAACTGTGACATTCAGCTCGCACACATTCACAGAATCCACAATCACAGAGACATTCAGAGACTTCCTGCCTGAGCAGCTACCACTTCCTGTCATCGGCACGAACACAAAGAGGAACACAGCATATCATCATCAGCTCAGACACACGACAGATTATCAGAGCACAGAGTTTACACGTGGTCATGGTACGGCGGCGGCGGCGGCGGCGGTGGTGGGGGCGGGGGCGGGGCGAGCAGGTTCAGCTTGTGCTGTGTAGAAGCAGATCTACAGAGTACATGTTCCTAACAGACTGATGTCAGGTCAGTCTGTCGAGTTTCACTTCATCCACGCCTCCTGCAGCTGTCTGCACACACACACACACACACACACACCTCACACTGTGTCATCTGCCGTCTTCACATCTCACACTCTGCTCTGACACATCAGACCGGCGCTCCAGGGGGAACCAGGACATGCTGTGATGGTCATAAAGGCGTTAAAGCACGTTGTCTCTCCTCTGAGAAGCTCTGCAATACATGATATTTAAAGCCATATATGATGTCATGATATGCAGCAAGGGGCAGGGACTCAGCAGTTATCCGCTCGGTGTGCAAAGGATCATGGGAAACTGAGGATTTGACGGTGTCCTCCTTGATTTCTCTGGCTCTAAACACTGACGACACTTCTAAACATTTGTAATAAATTCACTTTAAATACGCAGAAAACACAGCTCTCAGTTTCATCAGAGCGTCAGAGGGACGAGCACGCCGCCGCCGCCGGGACGACAGATGTAGAGCAGTAGACCGGTTTGAGTCAGAGCTGCAGACGGGTCAGATTCAGAGCAGTAAGCGGGGGAAAGTCCAGGCAGTAGACGGGGTAGAGTCGGAGCGGTATGTGGGTCAGATTCAGAGCAGATGACAGGTCAGATTTACATCAGCAGACGGGGTCAAAACCAGAGCAGTAGTCTTTCTAACATCCTCCTTCACCCAGCTTCAGCAGGAGACCAAACTCTCTCCTGCAGCTCGTCCTCGCACCGCTTCTCAGGCTGCAGGCGGCGTGGACGCAGAAACTATCCAGAGGTGCTACTGAGGCCGGTTCAGGCCATGTGGTGGGCCCCGTCGGGTCCACGAGGCGGTCTCTTGGTGCTTTCGTTGGCGTTGGCGTTGGAGGACGGGGGGCCACCGCGGGGTTTGGCAGGGGGCTTCTTCTCCCTGGAGGAAGGTCGAGTCTGACTGACAGGGGACGGCGCCACGGCAGGGGCCACGTGGACGCTCCCACCGGGCTCCACGATGGTGTTTATGACTACGGCAAGAGAAACAGGACATTAAGGAGTGAGTTAGAGCTGGATCAGGCTTAGACCAGGTCTTAGTTATGCTGCTATAGGCTTAGACTGACACACTGGGATCCTGTCTTTCCCTCCCTCTCCTCTCTCTGCCTGTCTCTCACTTTAACTCTTCCTGTCCCATTAAAGTTACTAACCATAGACCTTTCTGGAGTCCCTGAGCTCCCTTGTCTTGTAGGTTCCTCTGGATCTCTGCTGTAGATTCCTTTTTTGGGGTCTGTCATTCATCCTTTCTTTCCTTCTTTCTTTCTTTCTTTCTTTCTTTCTTTCTTTCATTCTTTGTTTTTCTTTCTTACTTCTTTTTCTCCTTTATTTCATTTCTTTATTTTTTCTTTCTTTCTTTCCTTCCTTTTCCTTTCATTCCGTCCTTCTTACTTTCTTTCTCTTTCTTTCTTTAAATCTTCTTTCTTTCTTTCTTTCTTTCTTTCTTTCTTTCTTTCTTTCTTTCTTTCTTTCCTTCTTTCTTTAATTCCTTCTTTCTTTCTTTCCATCTTTCTTTCTTTCCTTCTTTCTTTCGTTTTTTCTTTCTTTCTTTCTTTCTTTCTTTAAATCCTTTTTTCTTTCTTTCTTTCTTTCTTTCTTTCTTTCCTTCTTTCTTTAAATCCTTCTTTCTTACTTTCTTTCTTTCGTTTTTTCTTTCTTTCTTTCTTTCTTTCTTTCTTTAAATCCTTCTTTCTTTCTTTAAATCCTTCTTTCTTTCTTTCTTTCTTTCGTTTTTTCTTTCTTTCTTTCTTTCTTTCTTTCTTTCTTTCTTTCTTTAAATCCTTCTTTCTTTCTTTCTTTCGTTTTTTCTTTCTTTCTTTCTTTAAATCCTTCTTTCTTTCTTTCTTTCTTTCTTTCCTTCTTTCTTTAAATCCTTCTTTCTTTCTTTCTTTCTTTCTTTCGTTTTTTCTTTCTTTCTTTCTTTCTTTCTTTCTTTCTTTCTTTCTTTCGTTTTTTCTTTCTTTCTTTCTTTAAATCCTTCTTTCTTTCTTTCTTTCTTTCTTTCTTTAAATCCTTCTTTCTTTCTTTCTTTCTTTCTTTCTTTCTTTCTTTCCTTCTTTCCTTCCTTTTCTCTCTTTCTTCTTTTAGCGTTTCTTCATCCTTTATGTCTCCTTTTCTCATCCCGTCCTTTCCTTCACCAATTCTTCTCCCTTCTTTTCTTTCCTCCGGTCTCCCTCTCTTCTCTCTTTTCTTAGACCTTTCTGGAGTCCCTGAGCTCCCTTGTCTCGTTCTGTCTGTAAGATGGGACTGGATCTGATCCGGTCTTGATGTTGGGTCTTTGTTAATAATAGAACATAGAGGACAGACTCGTACCTTCCAGCTGTCTCTGGACTCTCCTCAGCTCTTTCAGGATGGACGTGATTTCCTGGAAATGAAAGAAGAAGAGAGAAAGTTTCACCTGATCTCTCTTTAATCCTGAGGATTTAAAATGTTTGTAGACGAACCTTGTTGGAGGTTTTCAGGATGGGGACTTCATTCTCAGCGTTGATCTTGGCCTCGATCTCCTCCCAGACCTCGGCCTTGTTCTGGAAAAGAACCCTGAAAACACACAGAGAGCGGGGTCAGTGCAAAATAAAACCAACACACACAAAGACCTGAGCTGCTGATGTGATCAGGTTTCCTCACTTCATTTTCTCGGCCAGCTGCTCCGTGTTCTCTCTGATGGCCTGAGACAGCTGAGACACGGGGTTCAGCATCAGGTTGTCCAGAATCACCTGAAAGAGTTGGTTCAGACACACGGAGGTGAAAGGAGAGCGGGAGGCTGAGACACTGACAGCACACACGTCTACATCTTGATGTCCCAGCACACCAAAACTAACTGCAGCAGTGTCAGTGTGGTTTACTTAGTTAAACTGTTGGATATGTTCACACTGCAGGCTCAGCTCTAAAATCAGATCTTTGTTTGTTGAGTATGGTGATGCTGCTCCGGCCTCCAGGAAGTGACGCTGGTTAGATTTAAAACCTCTCCTGCTTCCTTTTAGCTTCACTACTTTTCAGACTAATGCTGCCTTTAAATGGCCTGCCTTTAACTTTTCTTGATATAAATATATGGACACACAGATTTGTGCGTCCATTGAAAGTTGTTCTGATTGTCCTGATTGTCTGAGGTTATAGTATTGTCTTCGTACATTTCTGTTTCACACTTGTAGAAAAGTACGTTTGACGTGTATTGTTTATGTTTGCAGAAACCACACACTCACGATTCAACGAATAAAGGACACTTTCCCTGAAACTCGGCCGGTCATTGGAGGTACCTCTGATAAAGCAAAGCCAGAGTTCTTACCGGACTCTCCACAGCGATCCAAATTATCCTTCCACCCTACACTAGTCGCACTATTTTTCCGGCAGGTTGCTGTAAAAGAATCTAAACAGGTTCATATTTGATCATTAATCATTAAAGGGAAGTAGAAAATGTTCACTCTGGATGAAAGGATCATGTTTTTTTTGGGGACACACTGAGCTGCAGTGTGAACGTAGCCTCAGTGCCTTTAGACAGTGACCTCTTCGCGGTTCCACGGACGGCGTTGCTTAGAACCGGGCTCCGGCTCATTCATGTTTGCGTCCAGGCCCGAGACGGCAGCAGAACCTGGAGGAACCTTCTGGTAGTTTAAACTGGCCTCAGGGATATGTTGGACCAGCTGGAAAGAGAGTAGAGGGAGTCTGGCTCTGGTGATCCAACCACTGAATATATCTGTTATATCAAACTAGCGAGCAGCCGGTGCTCCGTGAACTCATGCACCAAGTCAACATGCAGCTGCGATGGGGAGGGCAACAGTGTATGCAGTGAATTTTAGTACTGCTGGGATTCAGCGTGTTAACAACCACAGGGAGACGTAGGAGTGCAGGAGGAACCTACTGGTCGCCAGTTACAGCTGCATGAACTGTCAGAAAACCAGTGAAACCAGTTCATCAAGGGAACCCAAGTTCATTAATGACAAAACTGCTGAGCAAGTAAAAACACACCTGAGCAGGAACCAGTCAGAGTAGAACTCTCAGAGAACAGGATGTTAAAGAACATTTTCAAATCTGATGAAATAAATGATGACATAAAATACTCGCAGCAGGTGAAACCAGACCCTGAATCTGATTACAGTCAGAGCCCTTATTGAATTAAGTAGTAAAGTAACGTCTGATTGGGTTGGTGGAACGTAGAGTAGAACTCGGTTGAACCCAGTTGGGCAGGGTGAGATCCCATTTAGAGGACCAGAGGCCCAGTGCACCGGCTCTGCATGAGTTGAGTCCTAAGTTAGGGTGTAAAATCATCACCAAACCATTCTTTAGACAAGTTAGTTTGTAACTTAAGTTGTGTCATTAGGTGTTTACCCCTTTACCTCTGAACTACATGCGTTTCGACCGGTGGACCCAGGGTCTAAATTTAGTTCAGGGGTAGATAATCTCCCCCCTAAAAAGCCCCTGCTAGGGGGGTAGTACTTTTCAAAAAGCCCCGAGACTTTCAGGGGGCGGGGCCTGCAATGCTGAACGTGTCTGATTGGTAGATTAACCTCAGTGTTTTTATTCCGCCCTCCGTCCACAATAACATCACACACATCTGTGATTCACTTGATTTCTCTTTCTTTCATTAGTTTTTATTTGTTCTATCTTTTTTGTATGTGTGTGTATGTGATTCATTCATCGCTTTTTCCATGTTTTTAACCGCAGGCGCAATATTTTCACTTTTTTTAAGTTTTTCTGCTTTTGTAGCACAAATTTCAAATTTGAGGGAAATACATTTTTGCATATTTTATTTTGTCCATTTTTTTTTTCAAATTTTTTTTTCCAAAATTGTTTCTTCAAAAAAAAAAAAAAAAAAATTTTTTCAAAACTTTTTTTGTCAATTTTTTTTTGCAAATTTCTTTTTGTCCAATTTTTTTTTCCAAATTTTTTTTCCAATTTTTTTTCTTTCAATTTTTTTTATAAAAGGTTTTTCTTTCCATTTTTTTTTTTCAAATGTTTCCAAAAACCATTCACAGTCATTTTTTTTCCATCTGTGATTCTCTTGATTTCTCTTTCTTTCATTAGTTTTTATTTGTTCTATCTTTTTTGTATGTGTGTGTACTTTTCAAAAGAAGAAGCTGTGATTCTCTTGATTTAGCAGCTTGTAACAGTAGTCTTCTCTCAGCCCAACGTGAATGCGTCTCTCCTCCCGGTGTTCCGGTTTTAAAAGTGACCCTGTAAACTGGAGACCTTCAGCTGAACGTGTCAGTGTTTGTGGAGTTTACACAGCTGTTGAAACACAGAGGGAGTTCCTGGGAATGCAAACTAGTTTAGTTTTTATTAAGATTTCAAAATATCCTCATCAGATATTTAATGATGGTCTAAAGACGTTTATGAGGGATGCATCAGGCTGAGAGTCTCCAGTTAACAGGGTCGCTGTTTAAACCAAAACACCGGCCGATCTCTGCGATCACGGCTTTTTGAGTTCAAAAGGATTTTAAAGCCGTGTTGAAACGTCTTTGCTACTCGCGCTTATCTCCTCTCACGTGTTGATTCAGTGAATCCATCTGTGATGAAATATAGCACCATCTAAAACAGACCAGCTGAGTCTCTTCATGCTAACAGGCTAACTGTTGTGTTGCTCATAATGATACCTGCCTGTCCGTCTGCTTCTATGGTGTCATCTGTGATGAAATATAGCACCATCTAAAACAGGCTCCGGATCAACTTTTTTGTCAACATTTTTTTTGTCAATTTTTTTTTATTTTTATTTCTTTTTTTCAATTTCTTTTTATCAAAATTTTTTTTTCAATTTTTTTTGTTCCATTTTTTTTTTTCAAAAATTTTGTTTGTCAAATTTTTTTTTTTCAATTTTTTTTCCAAAAAACATTCACAGTCATTTTTTTTTTCCATCTGTGATGAAATATAGCACCATCTGAAACAGACCAGCTGAGTCTCTTCATGCTAACAGGGTAACTGTTGTGTTGCTCATAATGATACTCGCCTGTCCGTCTGCTTCTATGGTGTCATCTGTGATGAATGGCATTCCTCTTTGTTTTACTGCCCTCTACTGGTCTGGTGGTGTAGTGCATTTACTTTTTTTTCCCTCCATACGTCACTGGCCTGATTTGCACAATCTACCCGGGACTTCAGCCCGCGGTCGAAACACAGACAACAATGGGGGACCAGGAACCTGTTAGTTCAGGGTACAGTAGTTCTGGGGGCTAAAAGACCCTGGGACTCTTGGCTAGTTTAGGTAGAGTGGAGTTTGGTTGGATTTGTACACTGATGTTTCAAGTTTGAATCTGTTTTGTGTTGAACCAGCACTTGTGTTGTGAAATATCTGATCATGTGTGCTTAATAATGCTGAATCGGACCTATGTTAAAAATAAGGGTTGGGGGGATCTGGCCTGGAGAAAACGGGCTCTTGAACTGGTACACCTGTTGTTCCTTGATGGTTCCAGCTTGGATATTTCTGTGCTTACTTCATGGTTTTGTCATTAATAATCTCTCATACTGAACCACTCAGTCAGACAAGTCTCAAAACAAGGACATCGAATGTGTGCCAGAGCATCCAACACTGGTGAGAGGGGGAGTGTTAGGATTAGTGATGGGAGAGGCACGATGGTGGTGGAGGAGGGGAACCAGGTACAGGGCAGGCGGAATGATGAATCAGAGTTGGACACCTGAGATGGTCGAACCCCTGGTGAGTACTGATAAGATGGCGTCTGTGCAGCAGAACAGAGAAATGAGTCATGAGAATCCAAAGCATGATGAAGCTCCTGTCATTCAACCTAGAATCTGAAACAAAACTGCAAACAGCTGAACGTTTCCGCCCAACGTACTTTTGATGGCATGAGACTCTGAGTGACATCGCTGATAGAGATGGAGACTACGTGAAGAAGACCCCGTTTGAAAGAACAGGTTGTTCTCAGTTAAACTGGGAACACACTGAGAGAACAAGGCACACAGTTAAAGACTGAGGTCTGTTTGGATCTTTGTTGTGGATCAGTTTGAAATAACAGACTACCAAGATCCCAACGGTGTTAGAAGAAGAGATTGGATGGAGTTGTTTGTGTCTGGTGTGTTCCCAGTTTTTGAATCTGTGGTATGCGTGGTGGTGAGGTGACGGATGTTTTGGCGGTTCACAGTGTTGCCCACCTCCTCCCTGGCAGAGATGGTGGAGGCTGGCGTGTTGGGCAGCGAGCTGGGTGACGTGGCAGTGCCCATGCCGGAGCTTGGTGAGTCTCCGTCCCCGGCAACGTCGTGGATTTCCTTCGCCAGGATGGCCAGGTCTTTGGCCAGGTCCTGACTGAGCCTGCAGGGGGAACACAAAGAGCAGAGTCATCACGGTGAGAGGTGAAGGCCTCTGAGCTCGAGGTGATGATGGCTGTGTCTTTGTTTTTACTTGGCGATCTCAGCGCTGTGCGTGGACCAGTTCTGGTAGGGATCTCCGTCGTTCTGGTCCTCGTCCTCCTCTGTTTCAATGGAGACTGACTTGGACCGGGTGGCGGCTGTGCGGTGGCCCCGTGGCGTCTGGGAAGAGGTGGAGGGATGGGAGGAACGTTTGGATTTGGGCGTCCCAGCAGTCGCCTGGTATTCCTCCTCAGAGGATGAGGAGAAGTCTGAACCCTTCTGTCTGCGACGAGAACCTGTAAATATTGAACTCAGGTTTATTTCATGAGACGAGGGACGATGTCAGGACTCAGTAACTTCTGCAGTACTGACCCACTGGGATCCTATCTCACCCCCTTCCCCCCAACACCCCCATCACTTACTTTAACTCTTCCTGTCCCATTAAAGTTACTAACCATAGACCTTTCTGGAGTCCCTGAGCTCCCTTGTCTCGTAGGTTCCTCTGGATCTCTGCTGTAGATTCCTTTTTTTGGGGTCTGTTATTCATCCTTTCTTTCTTTCTTTCTTCTTTCTTTTTTCTTTCTTTCTTTTCTTCTTGATTCCTTGTTTTTCTTTCTTATTCTTTTTCTCCTTTATTTCATTTCTTTATTTTTTCTGTCTTTCTTTCCATTCATTCGTCCCTTCTTACTTTCTGTCTTTTCTTTACTTCTTTCTTTTTTTCTTTTTTATTCCTTTTTACTTTAATTCCTTCTTTCGTTCTTTCGTTCTTTCTTTCTTTCTTTCTTTCGTTCTTTCTTTCTTTCTTTCTTTCTTTCGTTCTTTCGTTCTTTCTTTCTTTCGTTCTTTCTTTTATTCTTTCTTTCGTTCTTTCTTTCTTTCATTCCTTCTTTCTTTCCTTCTTTCCTTAATTCCTTCTTTCGTTCGTTCTTTCTTTCGTTCTTTCTTTCTTTCTTTCCTTCCTTCTTTCTTTCTTTCTTTCTTTCCTTCTTTCTTTCTTTAATTCCTTCTTTCTTTCCTTCTTTCTTTCGTTCTTTCTTTCCTTCTTTCTTTCCTTCCTTCTTTCGTTCCTTCCTTCCTTCTTTCTTTCTTTCTTTAATTCCTTCTTTCTTTCCTTCTTTCTTTAATTCCTTCTTTCTTTCTTTCTTTCTTTCTTTCTTTAATTCCTTCTTTCGTTCTTTCTTTCCTTCTTTCTTTCTTTCTTTCCTTCCTTCTTTCGTTCCTTCCTTCCTTCTTTCTTTCTTTCTTTAATTCCTTCTTTCTTTCCTTCTTTCTTTAATTCCTTCTTTCTTTCTTTCTTTCTTTCTTTCTTTAATTCCTTCTTTCGTTCGTTCCTTCTTTCTTTCTTTCTTTCCTTCCTTCTTTCTTTAATTCCTTCTTTCTTTCTTTCTTTCTTTCTTTAATTCCTTCTTTCTTTCCTTCCTTCCTTCCTTCCTTCTTTCTTTCTTTCTTTCTTTCTTTCTTTCTTTTTTCTTTCTTTCGTTCTTCTTTCTTCTTTTTCTTCTTTCTTTCTTTCTTTTTCTTCTTTCTTTCTTTTTCTCCTTCTTTCTTCGTTCTTTCTTTCTTTCTTTCTTGCTTTCTTTCTTTCTTTTCTTTCTTCTTCTTTCTTTCTTTCTTTCTTCTTTCTTCTTTCTTCTTTCTTCTTCTTCTTTCGTTCTTTCTTTCTTTCTTTCTTTCTTTAATGCTTTCGTTCTTTCTTTCTTTCTTTTTTTCTTTCTTTCTTCCTTCTTTCTTTCTTTAATTCCTTCTTTCTTTCCTTCTTTCTTTCGTTCTTTCTTTCCTTCTTTATTTCTTTCTTTCCTTCCTTCTTTCGTTCTTTCATTCCTTCTTTCTTTCCTTCTTTCTTTAATTCCTTCTTTCGTTCGTTCTTTCTTTCGTTCTTTCTTTCTTCTTCTTTCTTCTTTCTTTCTTCCTTCTTTCTTCTTTCTTCTTCTTTCTTTCTTTTTTTTCTTTCTTTAATCCTTCTTTCTTTTCTTTCCTTCTTCTTCTCTTCCTTCCTTCCTTCTTCCTCCTTCCTTCTTTCTTTCTTTATTTTCTTTCTTCTTCCTTCTTTTCTTTTTTCTTCTTTTCTTTCTTTTTTTCTTTTCTTTTTTTTTTTCTCGTCTTTCGTTCTTTTCTTCTTTCTTTCTTTCTTTCTTTAAAACTTCTTTTTCTTTCTTTCTTTCTTTTTTCTTTTTTTTTTTTCTTTCTTCTTTCTTCTTCCTTCTCTTTCTTTCTTTCTTTAATTCCTTCTTTCTTTCTTCTTTCTTTCTTCTTTCTTCTTCTTTCTTTTTCTTCCTTTCTTTCGTTCTTTCATTCCTTTTCTTTCTTTTCTTTAATTCTTCTTTCTTTCTTCTTTCTTCTTTCTTTAATTCCCTTTTTCTTTCTTTCTTTACTTCCTTTCTTCTTTCTTTAATTCCTTCCTTCTTTCTTTCTTTCTTTCCTTCCTTCTTTCTTTCTTTAATTCCTTCTTTCTTTCTTTCTTTCTTTCTTTCTTTCATTCGTTACCTTACTACTCGTCTCATCACTATCACCGCTCCCTCTCTCTCTTATTCTCCTCTATCCCTCTTTCCAGACCCAACACGGTTGCAGTTTGAATAAATCCACACCATCTGAATATGACTTCTCCCTCTGGTTCAGTCAGGGAAACGGATTGATGCACTGGAGCACATGTTAACTCCAAACATGACAGAGAACCATAGAGACTGATGCTCTGGAGCTGTGTTTCCATGGTAACAGCAGCAGACTGCACTAACCCACCGGGGACAGAAATCTGATGTGATATGCACAGCGTCGGTAAAATGGCAGACTTCACCGGCAGAGTCTAAAACAAAGGCTGGTTTCAATAAGTCTCTGATGCAGCTGTACATACAGCATAGGTGATCTGAGACCACCATGGAGAGTCAGCTCCCCTTGTATGAGGGTTGGATTTGGGGTCATCCAATGACTCAGCAAATTTATATCATCATGTCACGATGAAAGACGACCCAGAGGTTGGCCGAATTTGCAGTTCAGTAATCTGGTCAGCTCCGGTGATTTATTATGCTGATAGCTACGTTTGATTTAAGTCTCTTTAAAGCAGAACAGGCAAGATAAAACATCTGAATGATTGGAACACTCTGGACCTGACTAAACAAGAATCTGTAAGAAGCCAATCAAAGAGATAGTCCACATAGACCTTTCTGGAGTCCCTGAGCTCCCTTGTCTCGTAGGTTCCTCTGGATCTCTGCTGCTGTGGACGTCCCAGACTCCAGCTGCTACAACTACTACTATCCGTCTCCCCACTATCATCTCTCTCTCTCTCTTCATCTCCCTCTATCCCTCTCTCCAACACGGTCTCAGCAGATGTGTGTCTAACATGAGTCTGGTCCTGCTGGAGGTTTCTGCCTGTTAAAGGAAGTTTGTCCTTGCCACTGTAACTTGCTAAATGCTGCAAAGTGCTCTGCTCATGGTGGATTAAGATGAGACCAGACTGAGTCCTGTCTGGAAGAGGGGACTGGATCTGATTCGGTCTTGATGCTGGGTCTTTGTTAATAATAGAACATAGAGTCCGGTCTAGACCTGCCCTGTTTGGAAAGAGTCTGAGGAGAACGTTTGTTGGGATTTGGCACTGCGCAAATAAAGACTGACGGATTCTGAAAACACAAATACAACTAGGACTTACTTGTGCTGGGGTACTTGGCTCCACTGGACCGGGTTCGGGTCAGCGGTTGCTTCCCTGGAGCTCCACCCCCTTTTCCAGCTGCTGCTTGGCGGGCTTCGCCAACAGAGGTCTTCCTGGTGCTGGCAACTGACTCAGAGTTGCGATTGGAGAACCCCGGGCGGCCCGTGGAGGAGGTCTCGGTGTCGCTGGGAGTTGTGAAGGAGCCAGTTCTCTTCCTGGGCATCGCTAAGATGTCCAGCCTGGACAGCTTCTTCCCCTCCGCAGATACTTTGGTAGGTGCAGAGATCTGATCAGAATTCTGGGATGCCCGGTCTGTCTCTGTACCTTCATTATCTGAGGCGTCACCCAGGCGGGCTCGGCGGAGCATGGACGCCCGGGTTGGCCGTGGTGCAGACAGGCTGTTGGAACGTGTCAGAACCTGCTGAGACGCCGTCTTTGCTGCCTTTCCATTGTCCTCTTTCTGAAGAGGGGCGATCACTTTCTTGCTACGGCTGGATGGACGAGAAACTTCGTGGTCAGAGGATGTTGTTTCTGTCCACTGTTGACCAGAACCCTGCTGGCCCTCTGACAGATCCAGAGATCCACGGTTTCCTGCGCTGCGGCGCATCTGAAAGCGCTTCGTTGCCTCCGCCTTGCTCGATGTATCAGACGGCCCCTGGCTACGGCGTTTCTCAGAAAGCCGTTCTCGGGCCGTGAGCTGCCGGCCTTTCTCTTGGATGGACGGGCTTGAGGAGGATTTCTCCTTCTGCAGGCTGCTGATGGCGGGACGCTTTTTAGAAACAGAACTGATGGGAGCGTTTTTGCTGCTGACCTGGCTCACGGTGCTGGCCGTGTCCACGTCCGACTCACCAGACAGAGAGTCGTCCATGTGGGTGGAGGAGCCTCCTTTCTTTGAGCTACGACCAGAACCAGAGGAGGGGAACCTGGTGTCCAGAGAGGACAGAGTTCCCTCAGCTTCCTGAAGGAAGGACTGTGTGTCCTGGATGGTCTCCCTCCTCTGCTCCAGGTCTCTGATGGACGGATGGCTGGAGATGTGGGGAAGCTTCTTCATGGAGACATTGTCGGTGGGCTGGTCTTTGGTGAAGCTCTCCTGGCGGACAATAGATGACATGCAGCTGTCTTTAGTGGGGACAGAATCCTTGTCTTGTATTTGGAGGTTTGGAGCAGAGCTGTTGGGTTTGACACCCGTCCTCCTTGGTTCGTGCCCGCTCAGGTGTCGGATCAGGATTGTAGTCGGGGGAGGTTTTGCTGGGTGTTTTTGTACCCGCTCAGACTGCACAGGGCTTTTGGCTTGGTCGGGTTTGCTTGGGCTCTCTTCAGATCCAATGTAGAAGGAGGTGGATTTGGTGGATGGAGATACTCTATCTGCACCTCTGGTTTGAGGACCAGCACCCCCTGGAGACACAGATCCAGCCCTGGCCTGATTCTTCTTAGCTTTTTCCAGAACAAGTCCATCATCTGACCGGCTAGCATCACTCAGGCTGTCTGGATCCACATCATCCTGAACTGCTAAGCACTGCATGGAGTCCTGGTGGCGAGGAGTACCAGAATATCGGTCCAGAGCTTCCTGTCCTTGGTACGGTTCATGCCGAATCAGGATACTTGGAGGAACACTATCTAGCTTCTCTGGAGGCACCTGGGGCAGCAGCCGTCTCGTCCTGGAGCTGTGGCTGGACTCAGACTCAGAGTTATCGTAGTTGTAGTTTCCCATCGACCGCGGCATGAGGCGCAAATCTACAAAAACAGGTTCTGGTTCAGTTACTCAGTTCATCACAGCTCCTTTATCATATTCAACAAACAGTTTTGATCTGCTTCTTATCATAAACCATTTCAGGTGTGAAGAATACTTCAGAGCGTTTGGGTGTTTCTTCTAAAACCACTTCAGACCAGAGATTTGCAGTGAGATGAAAACCTCACAAAGAAATAAATAATGTGTGTGGAGTTATTCTCAGATTGATCAGGCCGGCTCAGGGCACTGCCTGGGACTCAAGTCAACGGGGACTGGAGAAAGTTTGGCAGGTCAAGAGTTTCATCAGCCAATCAGAAGTCTACAAGAAGCTAAAGAAATGAATTTTGAAAGGCAGAGAGAATCCAGGTGTTATGAAACAACACACCATCTCGCTTCAGTGCGTGCTATTTTTAACTCGTCTCAAAGCAAACCTTTGGTCTGAACTGTCCTTTAGAGTCCAACCTGCCGGAGCACATGACATGGTCTGATCCACATCCATGCTGAATTGACAGATCTGAGGGTCATACAATGGGGTCCAAAACTGCACGGGTCTGATTCCCAGTCTTACAGTAATACCATGTAGTTGTCATAGACTGTTTATAAAATGGACGTCATCTCGCTCGGCTCGAAGTGAGGCCGCCACAAAAGCTGCTCCCCCTGGTGGCTGGCTGCAGTGAAGGTCAAAAACTCTGTCTCCCCCATTCGTTTGAATGGAGGAGCAGTCAAACTTTAAAAAATAAATACACGTGGTACGAATGTTTCTCACTCTGTAAGCTGTGGTGATATGTAGTAATTATTTGACTGTTTTGTGTTCAAGGCCTCTTTTTTCTGAAGAGTTTCTTTGAGTTATAAAAAACGGGGTTTTACTTCCTGGTTTACTTTGATTGACAGCTGCTGTAGAGAGAAACTCCGTAGGACCTCAGGACTAGGGGTGGGAATTGATACGATTTTATCAATGTCAATGCCATTGTCAATTCTGCTTATCAATCCAATTCCTTATCAATCCTCCTAACGATTCCTGAGTATTAAAAGTAGTTCTACAGTCTTCAGCACCAAAAGGAACCACTTTATGTTTTCCAAAATGATGTCTGCACAAGACTGAACATGAATATATTCAACTTGAACAAACTGAACAGAGGGACTAAAAACGTTTCTATTTCAGAGGGCATTTCCATAGTTTTTATCTGACCCTTCCTGCTGCTTTTACTTGTTTTTATTCAACTACAGTGTCTTTAACAAGTGTCTGCATCTTACTGTTTGTTTGTTTTTTAACCCTGTTTTTATTCTTACTGCCCTTTTATTATGCCCTGTAGCACTTTGGGAATTTGCTCCAAATGTAAAGTGAGTGATAAATAAAATATATTATTATTATTATTAACAATAGGTTGACCTCATTCTCGGCCGCGTGAGTCCGGACGTGGCCCCTGTAGCCTGGATGATAATACTTTGAATTTGGAGAGGAAAAACACTTTTCCTCCGGGGGTCATCATGGAGGTATTTTACCAACTCTTGGTGCCTCATTTTCAGCCGCGTAAGTCCCGACGTAGCCGGCGTCGAAATAAATCGTTAAAGGTGACATATCATGCAAAATCGATTTTTAATGGTTCTCTCCCTGAAATCTGTGTCCCTGTCTACAAACCCCCTGAAAAGTAAAAGAATCCATTCTGCCCCTGTTCTGATTTCTCCACCTTTCTGTAAATGTGTGCTGAAACCAGCCGTTTCAGTTTTCAGTGTTTTTCATACGTCACAACGCCATCCGGTCTGTAACAGGAAGTCAGAGCTCGGAGCTTGTTCAGCCCATAGACTGTATAAATACAACTCAACCCCTCCTCCGTTTTTCATTCCCTGCACACATGTGTGCTAACAAGGAGCTTAGGAGGGAGGCATGCTAGTTGTAGGCTGTCTTAATAACACAAAGGTCGCTTTGACTCCCCACGTCTGCAGATTTGAAGATCTAGTGGATGATTTTTAGTTTTCATGGAAAAGTGCTAGCGCTAGTTAGCATAGCCACATAGCTACATGTTGGTAGCTGTGTACCAAGACACACGTCGACATACTGACAAATAAAAAAACAAGAAACACTAAATCTGTGACCAATGGTTCAGAAAGGTTCTGCTGCAGGCGCCTCTCCATCAGGATCAGATTCTGGATCAGATTCAGAGGGTTGAAGTAACGCGGGTCTGTGAGCAGCCGTGTATATTCAGCCAACATGTAAACATTAGATCAACGTGCTGGACAGCCGAGGCACATCCACTTCCTGAGGGGGCGTGGTCAGAGAGAAAACAGACTGTTCTGAGGAGGACTGAAGAAGAGGGTTTTTCAGGCAGACCAAAATCTGATTTCAAAGTGTTTTTTTGAGCATAAACTTTAAAGACATGTTTTGGGGACCTCTTAGACCAATATATGTTGATGAAAAAGAGCAGAATATGTCACCTTTAAGAAGAATCGATAACATTTGAGGTGTACAATTCTGATGGAATTGATCAATTGGAACCGGTTCTAAGTCGGATCCGGTTTTCGATTCCCACCACGACTCGGGACGTTATGCTGTAGGGCGACGCTGTCCATTATATATACAGCCTAAGGTAGTTGTCTAACAAATGGATACAAAAAAATTCAACAGCACCTTCCAGACTTTCCTCTTGAGGTGGAGTGGAACCAGGTTCAGCGTAGCTGTCTGCCAGACTGGCCCATCGGGAAACCCATTTTGGTCCTTCCAGACCTGCTGCACTGGCAGGAGGAACCTGAACCACAAAACAGCCAGTGAAGAAGTGATGTAATGATAGAAGTATGAGGCCAACAAGACTCCACAGAGTAAAATGTGTGAAAGGAGAAACTGAAGGAACAACAACACGAGTCTGCATGCACTGGGATCAGATCATGCTATACAGGTCCAGGGTCAGTTTTTAGTGGTTTTACCTGTATGGGGCCTGACGGGGAGCCGCTGATAGCAGCTGGGTAAAAGCCATGCAACGGGTCCACAGTGCTACCATCGCTAGGCAGGTTAGCTTGCTCATCCTTGCCATCATTTATTACAGGTCTATACACCCCTGTGCTCACACCACTGTACTCTGGAGAGTCGAGGACACCAAACACCTGTCAGAGCACAGGGCATGCATGAGGAGGGGGTCGGATCACAGCAACAGGAAGGAGCAACAAGGACAAGAGGTCACATGCATCTCTGAGGAGATTTATAAAGAGATGTGAAAAAGTTCTCAGATATTTTAAACACTGACGACTGAAAGGAAAGGACGATGTTTAAGTTTCAGAACGGACCGGTTGATTTGGAGTTGCTCATTTATATCATGACAACTTGGATTACTCTACAACCTTTTTCAACCTGACTGAAAACACTCTACCGCGGTCTAACGTGGAGTTCACCTGGTCGATCATGTTTCGAGCCTCCTCCACCTCTTTGTCCTGGGACTCGGTCTCGATGGTGTAGGTCCCAGCATCGCTCAGGCTGTCGTCTTCCTCGTTCCTCATCATCCTAGGGGAACCTTTGAGGTCTCCGGCACGAACGCCCAGAGGCAGCATAGGGGACATGGGGGGCCCAGAGAGGTGGGCTGGAGATAAAATCTGGCCCGCAGCACTGCTGGGGACTGAGGGTTTTGAGGCTGGTGGAGGCTTTAAGGGAGAGGTCGGGTAGGAGACTGAGGAGGCTGCTGGAGGTTCTTGTGGGGAGGGGATTCTTGCATGAGCAGGAGACACCATTACTGGTGGTGCAGACATTGGGGGTGGGGACAACTTGTCTCTTGTTGGGGAAGAGTCACGTTGACCGGAGTCTTTCAGAAACTCAGCAGAAAACTCTTGAGCCAGCTTGGACTTCTTCCCAACGCTGCCAAAGGGTCTTATGATGATCCCAGGAGAGGAGCGGGAGGAGGTCCCAGAGGAGACCACCTCCCCTTCTGTCTTCTCCCTCTTCAGGGAGCTCGACCTCTGGGGGCCACTATGGCCCTGACTCTTCAGAGGAACTGTCACCTGCTGTGTGGGGGGGATGTGGCCATGCACAGATGCGGGTCTCTCGCCCCCTTTCCGCCGCTCCAGCTTTGCCTTCAGGGCGGAGTACGAGTCTGCGTGGGCGGGGTTGTGTGTGAAAGACTGCGAGCGCTTTTTGCGCGGGTTGTCATCAAAGAACTCGATGATGAAGGCCTGCTGGGTGAGGTGCTCTGGGGGGCCCTGCTTAGGGGTTTCTGTTTTGGGGGACTGAGTCTGAGGAGGACTCTGGGACAGGGGCCGTTCAGGGGCCACAGGAGAGGCTGGGGCCGGTCCAGGTGGAGAATACTGCACGGGTTGGTGGAGTTTCTGTGCTGGAGGGGGATGGTGCTGGACTGACTGGACTGTCTGGACTGACTGGACTGACTGGACTGACAGGACTGACTGGACTGACTGGACTGACTGGACTGACTGGACTGACTGAGCCTCAGACTGCTCTGACTGGACGGAGTGGTGGGATTTACTCCTCCTCCCTTTGAGAACTGGATCCTCGGAGTCACTCTGGGTTCCATCCTCATGATGGTGACCTGACAACGAGAAGACAAACACCAGACCTTCATTCATCAACACGGTTTGTTAAAGTCCCAGTGGAGGGACTCGGTCTGCATGCACTGACATTAAAGAGGTGGATTCATGTTTAAAATATGTCCTGCAAATGAAGGCACTAGTCCTTTCATATAGGACTTGCTTTCAACAACATGCAGCAGACGAGGGACTTTTAAACCCTTCAGAGAGGAAACGGGGGCCTGCAATCAGTTCTATGTTATCAAACATTAAAAACAGTGTACTGGTCCTTTAAGGGACGACACCAGGTGACCTCTGACCTTTCAGTGTCTTGATGTTCACGGCGAGGTCACTCTTTGTGCTGAAAACATCCTCACAGGTGGGACGTCGTTTCATCATGCTGACATCACTGTGGACCAGCCAATCAGCCACCTTGCTCTCCGCCGACATCACCTCTCCAGGAGTGGCAGACGCCATGGGGTTCTTGGAGGACGGAGCCAGCTGCTTCCTCTGGCGGGTGGAGAACTTGGTGACATGGTCTTTGATCTTGATCTTGCCCGGTAAGCAGTCGTCGAACTCGATGGTGAAAGAGGCGTGGCTCTGGACCACGGGCGGGGTCGGGGTGGGAGGGGACGAAGGGGCCAGGGGCGTGTCTGTATCTTTGGTGGGGATCTCGTGAAGCTCCGCCCCCAGAGTTTTGGGGTGCTGGAATTCCTTTGTTGGGATCTCGAAGTAGCTGGGTTCACGGTGGTACGAGGGGAAGCCGGCTTTCTGGTGGGCATCTGAAAAATCTGGATCCCCGGACGAAGACTCTCTGTGGAGATCTGACCAGGAAGAGACGTTTACATCAAAATCAGATCAGCAACTTTACAGTCCTCCTAAAAACACACTAAAGGTGCATTTTGACCAAGAGTTCTGGGGTCTTTTAGCTCCCAGAACTACTTTACCCTGAACTAAAAGGTTCCTTTGCCCCCATTGTTGTCTGCGTTTTGACCGCAGGCGAAGTCCTGGGTAGATTGTGTAAATCAGGCCAGTGACGTATGGAGGAAAAAAAGTAAATGCACTACACCACCAGACCAGTAGAGGGCAGTAACACAAAGACCAATGCCATTCATCACAGATGACACCATAGAAGCAGACGGACAGGCAGGTATCATTATGAGCAACACAACTGTTAGCCTGTTAGCATGAAGAGACTCAGCTGGTCTGTTTTAGATGGTGCTATATTTCATCACAGATGGATTCACTGAATCAACACTTGAGAGGAGATAAGCGCGAGTAGCAAAGACGTTTCAACAAGGCTTTAGAATCCTTTTGATAAACATTTTTACAACAAAAAATTGAAAAAAAAAAAAAAAATTGACAAAAAAAAAATTTGACAAAAAAAATTGAAAAAAATAATTGACAAAAAAATAATTGACAAAAAAAATTTTGACAACAAAAATTTTACAAAAATTTTTTTCAAAAAAAAAGAAATGACAAAAAAAATTTGACAAAAAAAAATTGTCAACAAAAATTTTGACAACAAAAATTTTACAAAATTTTTTTTACAAAAAAAAAAGAAATGACAATAAAATTTGAAAAAAAAAATATTGACAAAAAAATGTTGACAAAAGAAAATAGACTGGGAGCCTGTCGAAAAAATTAACTTTCCTCAAATTTGAAATTGTGCTCCAAAAGCAGAAAAAAAGTGAAAAAAGTGAAAATGTTGCGCCTGTGGTTAAAAACATGGAAAAAGCAATGAATGAATCAACACGTGAGAGGAGATAAGCCGCGAGTAGCAAAGACGTTTCAACACGGCTTTAAAATCCTTTTGAACTCAAAAGCCGTGATCGCAGAGATCGGCCGGTGTTTTGGTTTAAACGGCGACCCTGTTAACTGGAGACTCTCAGCCGGATGCATCCCTCATAAACGTCTTTAGACGATCATTAAATATCTGATGAGGATATTTTGAAATCTTAATAAAAACTAAACTAGTTTGCGTTCCCAGGAACTCCCTCTGTGTTTCAACAGCTGTGTAAACTCCACAAACACTGACACGTTCAGCTGAAGGTCTCCAGTTACAGGGTCACTTTTAAAAGCGGAACACCGGGAGGAGAGACGCATTCACGGTGGGCTGAGAGAAGACTACTGTTACAAGCTGCTAAATCAAGAGAATCACAGCTTCTTCTTTTGAAAAGTACACACACATACAAAAAAGATAGAACAAATAAAAACTAATGAAAGAAAGAGAAATCAAGTGAAACACAGATGTGTGTGATGTTATTGTGGACAAAGGGAGGAATAAAAACACTGAGGTTAATCTACCAATCAGACACGTTCAGCATTGCAGGACCCGCCCCCTGAAAGACCCCCTAGCAGGGGCTTTTTAGGGGGGAGATTATCTAAAGTTCCTCCAGTCTAACGCCTAAAGTTCATTATACTCAGGGGAGGGCACACATGTCAGATCCAGAAGTGCAAAGATATTTTTGGGAGGCTTTTTTCCTTTATTTTGATAGGACAACTACAGAGACAGGAAATGTGGGGAGCCAGAGAGAGAGAGAGAATGACAACTGATCCTATGATTAGTGAAACAAAGACTGTAGCCTCTGTACATGGGGCGCCCGCCCCCCCAACAGAGCCAAACCAGCGAGTGTGTTTCTTCATCGCGTGACATTAAAGGTGTGTTTGTACCTGCATGAGGCTCATCGCTGCTCTGGACTTTACTCCCATAATCCTCCTCTCCCCACCAGGAGGGTTGACCGTACAGAGGGGTGGGCCGAGACACTGGAGCCTCTGCAACACACACACACACACACACACACACACACACACACACACACACATACAGAAACTGTTGATTCTTTTATATTTAAAGTGTAACATGCAGAATTTTTTAAGTACCTTGTGTCAGACTCTTGTTTTTCAGAGTTTTTGGTTCTTGCAGTTTTATTTCCGTGTTATTTTATGATTTATTTGAAGTATAATTTGCAGTATTCCTTGTATTATTATCAGTAGTATAAAGTAGTGTGATATTTCTCAGTACCTTGTGTCAGACTCTTTGTGCTCGGGGTTTTCTCTGCTCTGGTTTTCTCGTCGGGCTCGGCCTTGGTTCCCTCTGAAGCCTTCAGACTCATCTGCAGCTGACTGCTGTACTTCTCATGCTGCGACAACAGGAGGAGCTGTCAGACACTATTCAATTACACACACGTACTACACACACACACACACACACACACACACACACACACACACACACACACACACACACACAAACTCACTGACCTTCAGAGCCTCCTCAGGTACTTTGTGTTGACTTTTCTCGAGGACGTAGACGTGAGAATGTGAAAGAAAGTGTTAAGAAAAGTCGTTTGTTTTCATCGACACATTAAAGGAGAGTTACTCTTAGATCTTAACAACCAAAGGAAGTCTTCCTGCAGGAATTATCTTACACACACACACACACACACACACACACACACACACGGGAGGATATCGTATCCGAAGCGGATGATGTCGGACAGTTTGAGGGTGATGTAAGTCTGATCAGGAATCCTCAGGTCGTTCACAAACGTCTGAAACAAAGCGAACACATCACACCGTCACTTTGAATCATGCTGTCAAACGTCCCTTGTCCCCTCAGGGTCAGTGTGTGTAGTTGTTTGTGTTGTTGTGGTGTGTGTGTGTAGTCAGTCTCACCCCGTTGAGGCTGCCCAGGTCTTTGACCAGGTGTTGGTCTGTAGTCGGGTTGTAGTTGATGACAGCGTGCTGTTTGTCCACACTGCGGGACTGTGAGACACAAACAGGTGAGTGATGGAGAACAACAGTCTGTTTTAACAAAGCGGCAACCTCCGGTCTCGAAATATGAAGCGCATGCAGAATGTTATAAACTGCAGTTCATCGAGCGTCCACTAGAGGCTGGCTGCAGAAACACGGGAAGCCACATACACACCCATTCAAAAAAGACGATGTTTGCAGCAGAAATAAACATGTTTACAGCCTGCTTCAAAAAACGGCTTCGGTCTACATCGCTAATTTCTCTATTGGCACCACAGACTGTATAAAATATGGACGTATTATCCGTGACGTCACCCATCTGTTTCTGAAGCGCTGTTTTGAAGCCAGTTGGCGGCGGCAGCCATATAAGATAAGATAAGATCCTCCTTTATTCGTCCCACAACGGGGAAATTCATGGAGTTACAGCAGCAAACAAGAAGGTGTACAGAACAAGAATTTAACAAGAATATATATAGAAAAAAAATGTCCATCAGAGACGACAGCTTGGCAAAAACTCTCCAGCAGAGGTGGGTAGAGTAAACCGAAACAGTACTCAAGTAAAAGTAGTTACTTTACAATGATGTCACTCAAGTAGAAGTAAGAGTACTCGTAGAAATAAGTACTTGAGTAAGAGTAAAAAAAACTACTCAAGTATTGAGTAACTTGTGAGTAGTGTCATATATAAAATTGTATCGTATTGGAAACGCTAATAACAATGTGAAGAGCACACTGCCTTTAATAAAGTGACATAAATAGGAAAAGGCCTAAATGAATGGTGTTAGGCATGGTTTACTTTCAAACATTAAAGAAAGAGAAGCTGCACTGTGCTCAAACTAATGTACCCACTTTCATTTTTTAAAGGTGACACATCATGCAAAATGGACTTTTTAATGGTTCTCTCCCTGAAATATGTGTCCCTGTCTACAAACCCCCTGAAAAGTCAAAGAATCCATCCTGCCCCTGTTCTGATTTCTCCACCTTTCTGTAAATGTGTGCTGAAACCAGCCGTTTCAGTTTTCAGTGTTTTTCATACGTCACAACGCCATCCGGTCTGTAACAGGAAGTCAGAGCTCGGAGCTTGTTCAGCCCATAGACTGTATAAAATACAACTCAACCCCTCCTCCGTTTTTCATTCCCTGCACACATGTGTGCTAACAAGGAGCTTAGGAGGGAGGCATGCTAGTTGTAGGCTGTCTTAATCAACACAAAGGTCGCTTTGACTCCCCACGTCTGCAGATTTGAAGATCTAGTGGATGATTTTTATTTATCATGGATAAGTGCTAGCGCTAGTTAGCATAGCCACATAGCTACATGTTGGTAGCTGTGTACCAAGACACACGTCGACATGCTGACAAATAAAACAACAAGAAACACTAAATCTGTGACCAATGGTTCAGAAAGGTCCTGCTGCAGGCGCCTCTCCGTCAGGATCAGATTCTGGATCAGATTCAGAGGGTTGAAGTAACGCGGGTCTGTGAGCAGCCGTGTATATTCAGCCAACATGTAAACATTAGATCAACGTGCTGGACAGCCGAGGCCACACCCACTTCCTGAGGGGGCGTGGTCAGAGAGAAAACAGAGAAGAGGGTTTTTCAGGCAGACCAAAATCTGATTTCAAAGTGTTTTTTTGAGCATAAACTTTAAAGACATGTTTTGGGGACCTCTTAGACCAATATATGTTGATGAAAAAAAGCGTGATATGTCACCTTTAAAACAAGCTGAAACTTCAAACTGTGTCTGAGATGTCATCAGAACTCTGAACATCAATACTCCAACATTACAATAAAACAGATATCTATGCCTTCCAAACTTTCTTTTTTAACCTCTAACTTATTTTCACTACATCTTACTTAAAAAACACAACTTAAAGTGATAAAAAGGCCTGAACTCAGTCCTGAAGAATCTCTCTTAATAGAGAGACTAAACAGAAGTCTTGTGTATCTGATCCAGGGGGCTCCGACCTGCCGGATCAGGGATGCAGCTGGAACACAACGGAGTGGATCCAGTGGAAGTTAACACATTGACTGGAATAGAAACCGGATCAGGTGCTGTGACGGATTGGAGACGTACTGAACCGCTAGACCGCTACGCCACCGCCGCCCGACCGGCATCACTTTTTTAAACCTAGAGGTTACTGACGGTTTACCACAGAGCCAGAGTCCGTCAGTGGGTCTGAACGATCTGATTGATCAGTCTCACCTGCAGCATGAGCTCACAGTCCTCTCGGCCCACAAAGATCATCTCTCTGGGGAGGCGGTGTCGAGTCCCCGAGCTGCTCACCAGGAACCACGAGGTCACACTCATCTTCACAGGCCTACTGGGAAACCCCAGTGCATCCTGGGAAACAGAGGACAGAGGGAGGGAAGTGTCAGACGCGTTTCATCCTAAAGGCTGTTAGCGAACTCCTGCACACGGTCTACCTGGTGAACACTGAGCATAGCGTTAGTTCAGGGTCGGCCGACAGAACATCAGCTGCTCTCATCAACACATCCAATCAATAGCAAAATGTGCGTTCTCTTTAAACTGCTCTGCCTGCCTTCTCTTCCTGCTTCCTCTGCAAACTTCTTCACCTCCTCCTCTCCAGCTCCTCCTTTCTGCTGTGTCTGATTTTACCAGTGTCATATGTACTGTCGCTGATGCTCGCTCTGTTCTGTACCCCGAGGGTCTTTGCTGCTGCTCTCCCTGCCTTAGCTTTTTTAAGTATGCACATGAAAGAGAGGCGAGGTGTGCTCTCCCCTCCTCAGGCTTTGGCATTCCACGTAGGCACATGGACGGGCAGGGAGCTCCCAGAACAGAGCAATACGGCTAAATATAACTTATTGAATGTAAATAATTCATTCTAAAGAAGCTCTCATGGTCATGTGATGTGACAAAGGTTAGGAGGCAAGGAGCATGACAAGCAAGCTGATGCTGAACTGGAGGTGAAAGAATGCAACATCTTCTATATGCAAATATATTTTGGGTTCAGGTACGCCGACAGAAAAGAAAGAAGTGCTGCAAAACCTGCAAAGCTGCACCATCGTGTGGAAACACCTGAGACAGCACCGAGAAAGGAAGATGACAGACGTCTCTGTTTGCTTCCATTATTTGCAATACTGTGCAAACTTGAGTTTACAGATGTGCCACAGTGCTTTTGTCTTCGTTCTTAAGAGGAACACCATTTTATTTAACTTTGAAACTGCTAAGTTATTTTGGAAACACTACTTCCTGTGTTGTCAAAATCTCTGTATGCTCCTTGTATCCCAGACGTATAATACTGCTTCTTATATCAGAATATTGAGTCACAATCCCACTACTTCACCGAACCCTGCAGCACTAATTCATATGGAATCCTCTTTCTGAGCGGGAGCAGACGCCTGACTAGTTTCTCCTCCATCCTGAACAATGTGTTTGTCTGTTGTGTTGCAGAGTAAACCACGCTGAGCTCTCCGGCCATCATGACTTGTGAAATGTGTGGAGTGGCAGCCGGGGTCATTTAGAGGAAGGTCACATGTGCATGACTGAGTGTGTGTTTACCTCTTGTGCTTCCACAACGATGAATGAACGTATGAAGGTTTGACGGCGGTCGAGCTGCGTTATGGCGCTGTTAAGGACTGTCTCCTACATGTCCCACATATTTACAGGATGTATTCTATATTTATTACCCGGCTTTCTACTGATCGTCAGATTGTGTAAGAGGCTTGATTCTGATTGGTCAATACCCCTTGGCATGAGTCTGGTCCTACCCAAGGTTTCTGCCTGTTTTCTGCAGACTGCTAATAGCTGTGAACTAACACACTAGGATCCTGTCTTTCCCTCTCTCTCGTCTCTCTGCCTGTCTCTCACTTTAACTCTTCCTGTCCCATTAAAGTTACTAACCATAGACCTTTCTGGAGTCCCTGAGCTCCCTTGTCTCGTAGGTTCCTCTGGATCTCTGCTGTAGATTCCTTTTTTGGGGTCTGTCATTCATCCTTTCTTTCTTTTTTTATGTTTCTTCATCCTTTATGTCTCCTTTTCTTACTCCGTCCTTTCCTTCTGTCACTCCTTCACCATTTATTCTCCTCTTTTTCTTTCTTCTGGTCTCCCTCTCTTTTCTCTTTTCTTAGACCTTTCTGGAGTCCCTGAGCTCCCTTGTCTCGTAGGTTCCTCTGGATCTCTGCCGTAGATTCCTTTTTGGGGTCTGTTATTCATCCTTTCTTTTCCTCTTTCTTTCTTTCAGCCTTTTCTCCTTTATTTCATTTCGTCTTTCATTTTCTTCCTTCCTACTTTCTTTCTTTCTTTCTATGTCTCTTCATCCTTTATGTCTCCTTTTCTTACTCCGTCCTTTCCTTCTGTCATTCCTTCACCATTTCTTCTCCTCTTTTTCTTTCTTCTGGTCTCCCTCTCTTTTCTCTTTTCTTAGACCTTTCTGGAGTCCCTGAGCTCCCTTGTCTCGTAGGTTCCTCTGGATCTCTGCCATAGATTCCTTTTTGGGTCTGTCTTTCTTTCTTTCTTTCTTTTCCTCTTTCTTTCTTTCTTTCTTTCTTTCTTTCAGCCTTTTCTCCTTTATTTCATTTTGTCTTTCATTTTCTGTCTTTCTTTTTTTATTCCCTCTTTCTTTCTTTCTTTCTTTCTTTCTTTCTCTCTTTCTTTCTTTTATTCTTTCTTTCCATGTTTCTTCATCCTTTATGTCTCCTTTTCTCATCCCATCCTTTCCTTCTGTCATTCCTTCCCCATTTCTTCTCCTCTTTTTCTTTCTTCTGGTCTCACTCTCTTCTCTCTTTTCTTAGACCTTTCTGGAGTCCCTGAGCTCCCTTGTCTCGTAGGTTCCTCGGTCTCTGCTGCTGTGGATGTGCGTCCAGGACTCCAGCTGCTACAACTACTACTATCCGTCTCCCACTATCATCTCTCTCTCTCTCATCTCCCTCTATCCCTCTCTCCAACACGGTCTCAGCAGATGTGTGTCTAACATGAGTCTGGTCCTGCTGGAGGTTTCTGCCTGTTAAAGGAAGTTTGTCCTTGCCACTGTAACTTGCTAAATGCTGCAAAGTGCTCTGCTCATGGTGGATTAAGATGAGATCAGACTGAGTCCTGTCTGGAAGAGGGGACTGGATCTGATCCGGTCTTGATGTTGGGTCTTTGTTAATAATAGAACATAGAATATGGTCTAGACCTCACAGGAGCTTTCAGTACTAGAACATCATCATCATAATATTCTGTTGCCATTTACAGACCTATATTATTTCATTATGATGGATGGATGGATGGATGGATGGATGGATAGATAGATAGATAGATAGATAGATAGATAGATAGATAGATAGATAGATAGATAGATAGATAGATAGATAGATAGATAGATAGATGATGGATGGATGGATGGATGGATGGATGGATAGATGTAAACATATTAATGTGTGTTCACCTGTTAATAAACTCAAGACCCGGCAGGAAGTATCCTCTGAACAGGTTCACCTGATTACCTCAATGACATCACCACCGCCATCATCCTCACCTTCATCACCTCCATCACCACTGAGGACCGTTATTCAGACCACCATAGCTCAACCACACCCAGGATGAGACCTGTCCATGGACACACATCACACACATACAATAACGCACACACCCTGGATCGTAGATGAACCAGAGCGGCTCGTCACAAACATCCCGCCGGGCCTCAGAGCTCCATCCGCGGCTACAGGCCGGACAATGAGCCGGCAGGCAGACAGGAGAGAGAGAGACAGGAGAGAGAGAGACAGGAGAGAGGACAGAGAGAGAGATAGAGAGACAGATAGAGAGATAACGGACCACATAGACAGCAGGAAAGACAGACAGGTCTCTCCCCTCCTCCACGCCCTGCCTCCTCCTCCTCCTCCTCTTCCTCCTCCTCCTCCTTCTCTTACCTCAGCTCCAGATGCTGCCGCTCCTCTGCTGGGACTGAAGCCGGGCCTGTCGCCTCGTGAGGCGGGCAGAGCATGAGAGGTGTCCCGGAGCGGAGCCGGTTCGGATCAGAACAGAACCCGGAGAGCTGATGCTGCTGTTATGGCATCTCCGTCTCCTCCTGACGCACCAGCTGCCACCCGCTGCGTCAACGCGCACCGCCGCACAGGAAGTCACACCGATAGGCCTTCAAAATAAAAGGCCCTGATTTCACATCGGGATTTTTCCTTTCTTTCTTTCTTTCTTTCTTTCTTTCTTTCTTTCTTTCTTTCTTTCTTTCTTTCTTTCTTTCCTTTTTCTTTTCCTTCATTCCTTTTTCCTTCCTTTATTTCCTCCTTTCCTTCTTTCTTTTCTTTCTTTCCTTTTTCTTTTCCTTCATTCCTTTTTCCTTCCTTTATTTCCTTCTTTCCTTCTTTCTTTCTTTCTTTCCTTTTTCTTTTCCTTCATTCCTTTTTACTTCCTTTATTTCCTCCTTTCCTTCTTTCTTTTCTTTCTTTCCTTTTTCTTTTCCTTCATTCCTTTTTCCTTCCTTTATTTCCTTCTTTCCTTCTTTCTTTCCTTTTTCTTTTCCTTCATTCCTTTTTCCTTCCTTTATTTCCTTCTTTCCTTCTTTCTTTCCTTTTTCTTTTCCTTCATTCCTTTTTCCTTCCTTATTTCCTTCTTTCCTTCTTTCCTTCTTTCTTTCCTTCTTTCTTTCTTTCTTTCTTTCTTTCTTTCCTTCCCATTCATCACAGATGACACGATAGAAGCAGACGGACAGGCAGGTATCATTCTGAGCAACACAACAGTTAGCCTGTTAGCATGAAGAGACTCAGCTGGCGCTGTTTTAGATGGTGCTATATTTCATCACAGATGGATTCACTGAATCAACACGTGAGAGGAGATAAGCGCGAGTAGCAAAGACGTTTCAACACGGCTTTAAAATCCTTTTGAACTCAAAAAGCCGTGATCGCAGAGATCGGACGGTGTTTTGGTTTAAACGGCGACCCTGTTAACTGGAGACTCTCAGCCGGATGCATCCCTCATAAACGTCTTTAGACCATCATTAAATATCTGATGAGGATATTTTGAAATCTTAATAAAAACTAAACTAGTTTGCATTCCCAGGAACTCCCTCTGTGTTTCAACAGCTGTGTAAACTCCACAAACACTGACACGTTCAGCTGAAGGTCTCCAGTTTACAGGGTCACTTTTAAAAGCGGAACACCGGGAGGAGAAACGCATTCACGGTGGGCTGAGAGAAGACTACTGTTACAAGCTGCTAAATCAAGAGAATCACAGCTTCTTCTTTTGAAAAGTACACACACATACAAAAAAGATAGAACAAATAAAAACTAATGAAAGAAAGAGAAATCAAGAGAATCACAGATGTGTGTGATGTTATTGTGGACGGAGGGCGGAATAAAAACACTGAGGTTAATCTACCAATCAGACACGTTCAGCATTCAAACACGTATTCAAACAGCCTCAGATTAAACAAGTTATTAGATGATGCGCTCTTATTGTGAAGGCCACCTGATTTCCGGGCTGAGTGTCAAACGGCTCTTCAGCTGATCAACCTGCACACACACACACACACACACACACACACACACACACACACACACACACACACACACACAGATACATTAAGATGATCAATATGATGATCAATGCTGATGTTTGGTTAACATTTTATATTTTGGATTTTCTGGTGGGGTCACGTGGGGTGTGCTGGTCGCCTGGTGAGGGATGCTCCAGTTTGAGATGACGTCACCTCAGAGCTCAAGCAGAAAAGGCTGTTACTATTATTTATGTCGAGTTTTGTACGTTGTTTTAAGATTGCTGCAACTTCAACTATTACTATAAATATAGTTATAAGAATTGTTGTTATCATAATAATAATAATGATAATAATAATAATAATAATAATAACTGTTCTTCTTCTTCTTCTTCTTCTTATTATTGTTATGCACATGTCCAGATTTTATTCTATTGAAATGTGACTATTTAACTATAAAATATATTGTGAACCTGTTTTCTCTTCTTTAACATTTCCTCATTGCTGCTTCCTGATTGTCTTGCTCCATGTATTTTATGTCCATGGACACTTTCTCAAAACTGTCATATAATGTCCTGATGGAGCTTTTAGTCATTCTTAATCGTATGGTGCTATTTGTACTTTTCTTTTCTTCTCTTTTTTGTTTGTTTGTTTGTTTGTTTGTGTTTTGGTTTCTCCTCCTCTTACTTTCTGCCTGTTAAAGGAAGTTTGTCCTCGCTGCTGTAACTTGATAAATACTGCAAGGAGTTTATTTAAATGATCTATTTTTTCCATGTTATTCTTTGAAGGTTCACTCTCAGCTGCCTGTATCATGCCCTGGCCTATCTTTAAGCACCTGAATGGAGTCTGACAGCAGAGGAGTGGCACTTTGATATGGGTGTGATTTTGTTTGGTCAGGATGAATACACCATGCTATGACTTTAGGTTTGTAGAGGTCTTCCTCGAAGGATCAGATCGTCTATCAGATAAGTTTGCAGCAAGGTAAGTGATGGTGGTTAGTTTGTGTGTTATTATTGGTGTACAGGGGCATGGAGAGTTGTTTTCTACTAGTTTTTGTTGTTTGAGTTAAGTTATTAGTAAAATCATGGGGGGAAAATCATGTTGGCAGGGGGCAGCTGTGGCTCGTATCTTAGTAATAATAATAATAATAATAATAATAATAATAATAATGATTTTATTTGTAGAGCACTTTTCAAAAACCAAGTGCTTCATGTGGGCAGCAAAATAAAACAGGCAGTTCATAAGAACACACAAGTCAAGATAAAGAAATAAACATATTTTAAAGGACTTAAAATTTCCCTAAAAGAACTCTAAAGGAATAACAATTCTTTTAAAATATATTTCTTAAGACGGTTAGATTAAATTAAATTACAAAACAGATAAAATCAGGAAAGGCTCTGTGATAAAAGTCTGCTTTAAGAAGACCTGATCTCCTCGGGCAGATTGTTCCAGAGTGTCGGACCCGTCACTGCGCACGCCCTGAATGATCAGTAAACCTCTGCCCGGGGATCTCAATGCACGCGCCGGCTTGTAGAGTATTAAAAGGTCTGCTATGTAGCTCGGAGTAAGTCCATGTAGAGCTTTAAAAGTAATCAGTAAAATCTTAAAATCATTTCTAAGTCTAAGTCTAAAGGTTGGGGGTGCTGTCCATATGCAGCAGTGTCCTTGGGCAAGAGACCTAACCTAACACTGCCCCTGTGCGATGCCATCAGTGTGTGATTGGGATTAGTTCTTACAAATGGGCTCTTTACATGAAAATGGAAGAGGATCAGGGCCACTGGAAAAAAATTATTTAAGGTCTAATTTTTCTTATTATTTTTATTCTGAGAAAAAAAGTGAGAATTTTTAGATTAAAGTCAGAATGTTTCGATTGAAGTCATAATTCTGAGATTAAAGTCAGAATGTTTAGATTGAAGTCATAATTCTGAGATTAAAGTCAGAATTTTAAAGTCAGAATTTTTAGATTAAAGTCAGAATTTTTAGATTGAAGTCATAATTCTGAGATTAAAGTCAGAATTTTTAGATTAAAGTCAGAATTCTGAGATTAAAGTTAGAATTTTAAAGTCATAATTCTGAGATTAAAGTCAGAATTTTTAGATTAAAGTCAGAATTTTTAGATTGAAGTCATAATTCTGAGATTAAAGTCAGAATTTTTAGATTAAAGTCAGAATTTTTAGATTGAAGTCATAATTTTTAGATTGAAGTCATAATTTTTAGATTGAAGTCATAATTCTGAGATTAAAGTCAGAATTTTTAGATTAAAGTCGTAATTCTGAGATTAAAGTCAGAATTTTAAAGTCAGAATTTTTAGATTAAAGTCAGAATTTTTAGATTGAAGTCATAATTCTTAGATTAAAGTCAGAATTCTGAGATTAAAGTCAGAATTTTTAGATTAAAGTCAGAATTTTTAGATTGAAGTCATAATTTTTAGATTGAAGTCATAATTCTGAGATTAAAGTCAGAATTTTTAGATTGAAGTCATAATTTTTAGATTGAAGTCATAATTCTGAGATTAAAGTCAGAATTTTTAGATTAAAGTCAGAATTCTGAGATTAAAGTCAGAATTTTTAGATTAAAGTCAGAATTTTAAAGTCAGAACTCTGAGATTAAAGTCAGAATTCTGAGATTAAGTCAGACTACAGAACACCCTCTGCCATCAGTGTATGATTGCAGCGTGAATGGGTGAATGTGACATGTTTGAGTAGTCAGAAGAACAGAGAAACTGCATTTCCATTTTCACCTCTGTTTTCATTTAACAGTAAAATGAAACTAGGGCAGAGTTGTTAAAAAAAATGTACCAAATATTGTGTGTCTTTCATGGCTGGTTTGTGGTTTTGTATTCAGTCAGGTAAATTTTTAAGTGTCACAGAAGTCGTCTTAACTTCTGTACCTTCTGTTTTTACTTTGTCTCTAGATCGCTGATAAAAGCTGGCACGCAATGAGTCCTGCTGCAGCCGTGTCAGGATGCAGAAAGCATCTCTTTGGTCTTGTAGGATCCATGTTCCTCATCGTGTTGTTCTTTTACCAGTGGAACACGTCTGAAGAGAGGAGAGGTAAACAGTCTCTGTAAACATGCGCACATCTTTGTGGAAACGGGTGTGCTCTGTGTATAAGGAGTGGTTTGTTTTGGTGCTTTTAATGTATGTGATCATTTGAGTGTTTTGAATTGGATTAGAGATAGCAAATGTGCGACTCACTCCTGATTACTTTAGGATTTAATATGAAAAAAGGTCATACCTGACTTGGATGTTAAAGAAAACAATCACTAAACCCCTGTCCTTTACTCATGTCACTGGTCTCTCTGAATAACAGCCATCTTTATGCTCTGTTGTTCTAGCAAATGATTTCAACGGTTACAATATATAATCATATCCTTCTTATCACAGCAGAGAGGATCTACCAGAAGCAGGAAGTGAGAAAGCAGCTGCTGAGAGACACGTGTGACAGAGACAAAGCTGCGTTTCCTGAAGAGAAGCAGGGTTGGGAAGACTTAAGTGACAGGGAGCTTAATAACCTTTTGGTGGACGACGATAATGGCTTCATCTTCTGTTACATTCCAAAGGTGATGTTGACATGAACAATTGTCAATGATATTTCTGCAGAAAATTAGCCTACCTATATGAGCATGTGGCTTTGTTTCCTGTGCTGTTATGAATTAACCTGCTGCTACTGATGCTTTTGATAATCAAAGGTGACATATTCTGCTCTTTTTCATCAACATATATTGGTCTAAGATGTTCCCAAAACATGTCTTTAAAGTTTATGCTCATAAAAACACTTTGAAATCAGATTCTGGTCTGCCTGTAAACCCCTCTTTTTCAGCCCTGCTCAGAACAGGCTGTTTTCTGTGTCTGTGCCTTTAAATGAGAATGAGCTCTCGGACCACGCCCCCTCCGGAAGTGGGCGTGGCCTCGGCTCTCCAGCACGTTGATCTAATGTTTACATGTTGGCTGAATATACACGGCTGCTCACAGACCCGCGTTACTTCAACCCTCTGAATCTGATCCAGAATCTGATCCTGACGGAGAGGCGCCTGCAGCAGGACCTTTCTGAACCATTGGTCACAGATTTAGTGTTTCTTGTTGTTTTATTTGTCAGTATGTCGACGTGTGTCTTGGTACACAGCTACCAACATGTAGCTATGTGGCTATGCTAACTAGCGCTAGCACTTTTCCATGAAAACTAAAAATCATCCACTAGATCTTCAAATCTGCAGACGTTGGGAGTCAAAGCGACCTTTGTGTTTATTAAGACAGCCTACAACTAGAATGCCTCCCTCCTAAGCTCCTTGTTAGCACACATGTGTGCAGGGAATGAAAAACGGAGGAGGGGTTGAGTTGTATTTTATACAGTCTATGGGCTGAACAAGCTCCGAGCTCTGACTTCCTGTTACAGACCGGATGGCGTTGTGACGTATGAAAAACACTGAAAACTGAAACGGCTGGTTTCAGCACACATTTACAGAAAGGTGGAGAAATCAGAACAGGGGCAGAATGGAGTCTTTGACTTTTCAGGGGGTTTGTAGACAGGGACACAGATTACAGGGAGAGAACCATTAAAAAGTCCATTTTGCATCATATGTCACCTTTAACTTACACTAACCCTAAACTTAGGAGTCATCTGGCAACAAAGAATGGCAGAACACTCATTACATTTTTGTATGTGCAATGTTTTATTTCCAATTTAAAGCTGCTGTGAGGAACTTTTGTTTTGTATCGATTCTGGCGCCCCCCTTGTGGACAAAGTGATACCTCTTATCTCTTGTCCTATACATGCAAAAGTAGTGTTTTCAACTAAAGCCTCGTGCTGTTGTGTTCAACAGTCAACTTTATCAGGCAATGTGATTATTTTCCATGAAAACAGTCAAATAAAGGCTGTTTCTGAAGCAAGATGTCCATCATCTGGTCTGACACCTACCCCCTCAGGGCGGTTTCAGGCATTAAAAATTACAACAGAGAAGGTGTCAGTGTTGCTGCTGATGGTCTTGTTTGCTATTGAAGGTCATAAAGAGGCATCAGGATCATTTTCAGTCTGTTTCTCAGCCAGTTCAAAACTCCTCACAGGACCTTTAACAAACATTTTTGTTGAAAACAAAGTAAGAGGGCTCACTCGCACCCTACTGTCTTGCTGTACGTGCTGTTCAATTCCCTTTTCTTACATTGAATTCATGTATGCGGGTCAGGTTGGTTCCACTGGGAGGTTGCTTGTGGGAAGGATTTGGGGCCGCCGATTGAATGGCCCAGGCACACAGGCTACATTGTACTTTGGGTCATCACAGAGTCATTTAGTTAGCATGGAAATACCTTTGTTTTATCCACAGGTGGCATGTTCCAACTGGAGAAGAGTTATGCATGTCCTGAGAAGGGGTGAACCATATCAAGACCCCCTTTCAATACCTCAAGGGTTGGTTCACAGTATAATCCCTCTTCTCACCAGCTTCCCAAGAGCAGAGATGAAGGTCAGTTCATATAAACAAATACAAACAGAGACCTTTTCATGGGAAATGAAGAATCAGTGAAATGTGATGCTTAATGAATCAACAGGATTAATGAAAAAGGGTTCATGTCTATTAATGTTTGTTGATCGCAGGCAAAGATGAAGCACTACACCAAGTTCATCTTTGTCCGGGACCCGTTTGTGCGTCTCATCTCAGCATACCGGAATAAATTCGGAACTGTAAACGAGCCGTTCTACCAATCCTACGCTAGGAAGATGATGCGTGTCTATGGCAACCGCACAAATCTGCCGAAGACGGCGGCTGAGGCCTTTTCGTCTGGCCTGCGCCCTTCATTTTCCAACTTTATCCAGTATCTGGTGGACCCCACTACAGATAAGAGGTGGTATGAACCCCACTGGAGGCAGTTTCACCGCCTGTGCCACCCCTGCGCCATAAAGTGAGGCTTAGGATGAAGTTTCAAAAACAAAAGTTTTCTTAGACCTGTGGGGGAATTACCACTCTATATTAAAGTCTAATGTCTAGCTGCAGACTCTTCTTGTTGTGTGTTGGGTGGTGGGACCTGCTAGGGGCCAGGTGGTAGGGGTGGTAGTATCGGTGTTGTCACTACTTAAGTTAAGTATTTGTTTGTTTTGCTTCTCAGATATGATTTTGTAGGACATCAAGAGTCTCTTGAAGATGATGCCATGCAGCTACTGACTCTCATAAAGCTGGGGGACACCATCAAATTCCCTTCTTTCTATCAAAACGTGACGACCCATGACTTTGTGCGTGGCTGGTTTAGAGACGTGCCCCTGGAGGACAGAAGGACGCTGTACAATATCTATCAAGAGGACTTCAAACTCTTTGGCTACAGTATACCTGAGGAATTGCTTAATGGTTGAAGGGTCTGGATTTAGAATTCACTCTTTGATTTTCCTGATGCCCCAGCAGGTTAAGATAAGATAAGATAAGATCCTCCTTTATTCATCCCACAACGGGGAAATTCACAGAGTTACAGCAGCAAACAAGAAGTTGTACAGTACAAGAATTCCAACAAGAATATATATAGAAAAAAATAATAATAATAACAAAAAATGTCTATCAGAGACGACAGCTTGGCCACAATTCAGTAACCACATTTAGATAAGATAAGATAAGATAGTCCTTTACTCGTCCCACAACTGGGAAATTCAAGTGTCACAGTAACAAAGTAGACAGTGCAAAAAATAAATAAATAAATATATATATATATAAAGCAAACAAGAGCCTATAAGGTAACAATTATTAAAAAGTTATTAGCAATTAAAATTAAAATTAAAGAGGTAAAAAATAAACATATCTTACACACACACATATATATATATATATTATTGGTTACATTATTATTATTTGCAGCTGAATCAAGAAAACACTTTTACTTTTATGGTGATGTTTTATTGTATGATTGCATGATGGAAGTTTTTAACTGTGGCCTGTTTTATTTGATCTGTTGTTTTCAAAAATAAATCGTCTCTTTTTTTGTGACTTATTTTCTTTCTTTCTAAAATCTATTTTAACTATAAAAGAGGTTATGCAAAATTAAAAGCCATTTACAAAAAAGCGTACAGAAAATCCTTTCCCCGACTCTTACCTCCTCTGTTATTATTTATCCCCTTTTTTCTTTTTTTTTGTATATTTATATTTTTTACCTTATGATAGAGTTAAGTTATATCTATCTTGCTGGGTTATTTTTATTTTATTGTTGTGCTTATCCTTGTAATCATATAGATACAGCTGTAAACAAAAAAGGAAAAATGAAGAATTGTGAATACTACTGTATAAATTGTTGAATTTGAAATAAAAACTAAGTAAAAAAAAAAAAAAAAGCATACAGAGAATTACCTTCAGTTTGCAGTTTACCACATCAGTGAAGAAAAAGTAGATTTTGTCATCGTCTCCAGTTGGGTTGCTGTCTGAAGATTGCTCCATGAAGGCTGAGCTCACAAACTCAGGGTCTGAGAAAGATAAACACAGAGTAGTGAACACAACTCCTTTAACAGGGTTAATCCTTATAGTCTCAACTTTGATTGATATCTGATAATTCCAGGAACATCTACCCATAAAAGACAATTTTCTCCTATTGTTTCGGAGGAGGAGAGACTGGATTTGTTTGTTATCTTCATGGCCTCTCTGTAACGAGCTGAGGTGTCATTCTTATCACCTTTAAATGTACGAATCTTGGGATAAACAAGGCAGTGAAACTCTCTCCCAAATACCATTCCCATGTGCTTCAACTTCCCAGAGATGTGAAACGGGTGAAGGTCCTTTTTCTGCCTTTCTATTATTGATCTTTGTTCCATGTCTCTAGGTCAGTGTTCTTCAACCTTTTGAGAGCCAAGGGACATTTCATACATTAAAAAAATCCAGAGTCACACCACCAACCAAAAGTTTTACAAAATGACACATTTAGTCTCTCCATTTATGAATCTATTTATCTGAGAGAGGGACTTTGGCTACTTCTTTAACTGCGTCAGGGCAAAGCATCTACTTTACAATGGCTTTTGCAGGTAGTATTAATGTCTCTGCCACAGTGTGTGGCTTTTAGGATTTGGCTACAAGTTCAGCTACTAAGTAGCTAGCTTTGAGAGCTCTCGCAGACACAGCTGTAGTTTTTCTCATAAAAGTTGTCTTTTCCACCTCCCATGTTACGCTCTTCATCCAGGTTAGAATTTTATCCAGGGCCCAGTTTGGAGTTTTCATTTTTCCTTTTTGAATATTTATCCATCGCTGTTGTACACTTACGTCTTGTCACATACACTTCTTGCACGCATCATTAATTCTATTGTCTTAAATTAACAAGGTCATAAGTGTGCTTTATTGCCACCCAGTGGGTGGCTTAGCACAGGTCAGTGTGACGAGTATTTAATTACTCCGCCAGTCACTACACTGCAGGCACAGACACACTACATGGCAAATTATTTGCAGTATATGAATAATATTATTTGGACTAATTAAGTGAAATTTGATAAAGTCCCACGGCACACCTGACGATCTGTCACGGCACACTAGTGTGCCACGGCACAGTGGTTGAAAATCACTGCTCTAGGTGACTTACAAACTGAGATCTCAGTTTGACTGGTTTCATCATTTTTCATCCACAGACCAACAGCTCCCCCTACTGGCTTTTCTTGGTATATTTTTTTTATTTATTTTTTTATTTATTAGTTTATTTGACAGGGGCCATGCAAAACAAAAACTGTCAAGCCAGAGTTAGCTATAAGCTAATTTTCATCTGTGGTCCCTGGGCAGGAAGATGTTAACAAATGTACAATACAAACGAAAAAAAACAACATAGTAGCATTTAAAACAATACATAGACTACTCAACACAGTCCATCACTAATAACAACACATTTAAAATTACATTTCATTCTCTCTAATTTGATGCATTCAGATGATCACATGATTGTTTTTCCTTGAGCCATAATTTCAGTGTACTTTTAAAAACACTGAGGCTTGTACAGTCTCTAATGTGGGTCGGGATTGAGTTCCATTTTCCTGCTGCTCTGACTGAAAATGCAGACTGTCCAAATGCAGTCTTCCTACGTTTAGCTGAACAGTCTCCTCTTGCTGATGCCCTGGTCTCCCTAAGATTGTTCCTGCAGAGTAACACACATTGTTTAAGTGGTGGTGGGGCCTGATCATTAATTAATTTATACATCAGACACATATCTACATAACAAAAAAAACTGTCAAGGTTCATTAAGTTATATTTCGTAATGATTTTACAGTGGTGGTACTTCCTTGGTTTTTTATCTAGAGTTTTCAGTGATTGTTTGTAGAGGGTGTATAGTGGTTTTAGAGTGGTTGCTCCAGCCTGGGACCAGCTCGTGGCACAATAAGATAAATGAGAAAAAATCATTGAGTGCATGTATAGTTTAGCAGCGGCCAAAGGTAACTGATGCCTGACATGTCTGAAGTTCATAAGGCTGGCTCTTACATTTCTGCAGACATTTTTTACATGTTTCTTAAAATTTAGGTTGGAGTCAATTGTTACGATTATTGATTATATATGTTTGGATCATAGTTTTAAACTTTTCAGATTGAACATTGTAAAATTTAATGTGTTCAATTAATCATTAGTCACTCATGTAGATACATATATTATATTTATTCATTATTCATAACTCTTTATATTCTGTATTATACATATTATTTAATTTACTGTTTTTTCTAATATGTGTTTTAAACAATAACCTACCCTAATTTTCTTTTATTGATTTGCTTCATCATTATTGAAAATTAAGCTTGTATTCAATATTAAAACACTCAAACAGATCGTTTAGGGGCACTGTACAGCTTCACTGATATCTAACCATCTCCTTAGTACTGGTCAAAACCGAATCAGCTGGTTCAAAACGCCGCAGCTCGAGTATTGACTAAAACTAGGAAGAGGGAGCACATCTCTCCAGTGTTAGCTTCTCTACACTGGCTCCCAATAAATGTAGAATAGAATTTAAAATCCTTCTTTTAACCTACAAAGCCCTTAAAAATCAGGCACCCTCGTATCTTAAAGAGCTCATAGTGCCCTATTACCCCTCTAGAACTCTACGCTCCCAACATGCAGGCTTGCTAGTTGTACCTAAAATCTCTAAAGTAGTGTGGGAGGTAGAACCTTCAGTTATCAGGCCCCTCTCCTTTGGAATCATCTACCAGTCAGGGTCCGGGAGGCAGACACCCTCTCCACTTTTAAGAGTAGGCTTCAAACTTTCCTTTTTGATAAAGCTTATAGTTAGAGCTGGATCAGGCTTGGACCAGCTTTTGTCATGCTGCTATAGGCCTAGACTGCCGGGGGAACTGGCACACTGACACACTGGGATCCTAGCTCACCTTCTTCCCCCCAACCCCTTCATCACTTACTTTAACTCTGCCTGTCCCATTAAAGTTACTAACCATAGACCTTTCTGGAGTCCCTGAGCTCCCTTGTCTCGTAGATTCCTCTGAGCTGCCGTAGACGTCCTCCTGCTGCGGACGATCTGGACTCCAGCTGATACGGACGTGCTGGACTCCAGCGGCAACAGCTTCTACGACTCGTCTCATCACTATCACCTCTCTCTCTTACTCCCCTCTATCTGTCTTTCCAGACCCAACTCAGTCGAGGCATGATGGCTGTCTAACATGAGTCTGGTCCTGCTGGAGGTTTCTGCCTGTTAAAAGGAAGTTTTTCCTCACCACTGTAACTAGCTAAATACTGCGATGTGCAATGCTCATGGTGGATTAAGGTGGGGTCAGACTGAGTCTTACCCTGTCTTGGTGTTGGGTCTCTGTTCATAATTTGACATAGAGTGGTCTAGACCTCCTATGTTTGTAAAAGCGTCTTGAGATAACGTTTGTTGTGATTTGGCGCTATACAAATAAAGATTGATTGATTGATTGAATTAACAATCAATTTACATAAAACAACATCCTCCAAAACCATCATTAACAGCTAAAAAAGCAAGTAATAATTGCATTTTAAAAACAAAAACATCAATCCCACATAATAATAAATAATGCCTCACACCCTCTGCACAGGGGTTTCCAGCTTCTACACTCTGGACGACGGTTTTAAGTCCCAAGGTGCCGGACACAGCGTCACAAGAAAAGCTTTGTTCCTGCTGCTATCACTGAGCTGAACAAGCAATAGCTTTTTATTTTCTCACACAGTCAGCCTCCAATTTTAAGACTTGAGCCCAGATTGTCTTATTTATTCATATGATTCAATCGCTTTTATTGGTTGACTGTTTTCTGATATGCATTTTAAATGGAACCTTTAGCGCTTTTATCATTTTATCATGTCTATTCATTTTACCATTTTTAGTGTTAGATTAGTTTTAAGATATTTTTTGTATGTTTTGCACATTAAGTAGTTTGTTCTGTCTGACATCTTGTAATTTTGTATTGACCTAACATCTCACTGGCTGCAAAACAAGTTTACCTATGGGTACAAATAAAGTAACCTGAACCTGAACCTGAACCTGATCTCGACAAACCAAGCATTCAATTAAAATAAAGCATTACATGGCATAATGGGTTAACATTTTAATAATAATAAAAAAGATGCTCCACTGAAAGAAAACCTCTAAATTAAGATTAAACTGAAAAGTATGAACAAATAAATAATTTATTAATTTTAAAGTCGTTGTATTTGGATTAAATCGGACTTTTATTTTGAAGGAGCGGGTTAGCTTCTGATAAAACATAAATCATTTTCTATTTTTGCCAATAAATTGTTTTACACGTCTATATGACATACTGAATATATTATTATAATGTTAAATGTAATGTCTTAACTCCTTAATTTAGAGGAAATATTTTGATAATAGCAGAAAGTTTGACAAGTTTTATTTTGATACTCTTCCGGTAAGTTCACTTCCTGTTTTACTCGAAGCTCGTCCATTGACAGGTTCGTATCCTCTCCTCTCTGAGTGATTTACTGTTCTTTAGTTTTTAATGTGAATTTAACTTACTTTGTGTGAAGTTAATGAATTTTAATGGACTGTTAAAAGTTTATTTCTGTTTAAATTATTCATAAATCGACAAATTAATCAGAGAAGTGTGTCGCGAGCGTCACAGAGCTGCTGTTAGCATACACTAGAGAGCACTGTTGGCACTGTTAGCTTGATATGCTGTGATTTTACCTTATTCACGATCGATGTCAACCCGGGATAGCAACAAACTACGTCACATCCGGTAACGTCAATATTTGTCACGCGACCAACCGTCGACGCGCGAGGATTCTAGAAGCGAACTCTCCTTTGATGCTTTGATGACGTTCGTCTGCGTTCTACAGGCAGACTCGGAGGACACGACGCTGTGAGTAAACTATGATATCAATGAGTCTCTGATAATAGATATATATCTTCAGTCATATATTTTTAATCTCTTAGTTTGATGCAGTTATTTCAGATTGTGTGATTATTATTTATTTATTTATTTTTATTTGTTTTAGCTGACCCTACAGTAGCATCACAGTTACAGATCTGCCAACACTCCTGATTTAGCCAGGAGTCCACCGCTTTTTAACTTATTCTCCTGCTGTACTCCCGAGTTGTAATTTCTCCCGATAATCTCCCTATATTGACATCAATCAAATGAGTGTCCCTCAACTTCTATGGGGGGGTTGCGTGCGCATCAAGCGGCAACCTCTGGTCTAAAAATATGAGTCCAATGCGGAAGTACTAAAAACTGCAGTTCATTGAGGATCCTCTTGAGGCTGGCTCCGGAAGTACCAGAAACCACATACACACCGATTCAAAGACGCCGATCTTTACAGCAGAAATAAACACGTTTACAGCCTGGTTCAAAAAATGAGTGTAGTCTGGATAGCTCATTTTCTCGATGGGCACACACTGTGAGGGGGGTGAATTTTCTTCTAACGCGGCAATTTTAAAGATATTAAGATTACAAGTCTTCCAATGAGAGGCACAGCTGACTTGATTGACAGGCGGGAACACTGTAGCTGTTGGCGAGGAGGCTTAAAGCCCGCCTCTTTACGTCATAATCGCTCGACAGAAGCAATATGGCCGCCGCCGCCGATTGGCCTCAAAACATCGCTTCAGAAAATGATGGGTGACATCACAGAGTTTCGAGTGAGCACGCCAATCCTCTCTCTTATAGGTTCTGTTATAGTTAGCAGATATTTCTTTGTACAATTTAATAAAAATAACTAGTTTGAATAACTGATGACCATTTTCTGTTAGCTCTGTAGATTAACAGAGAACTATCTCCAGATGACGTTGTTACTGAAAAAAATGTCAAACATGACGCTTCACTTCTCTCTGATCTCTCATGAAAATGTGATTAATATCAGATCTTCAGACAGTCTGAACACACTGATTCACTGTGTTTCTGTTTGTGTTTTAAGATGTGATGGAGTGATGACTGAGAAGGAGGACTTTTCTCCTCCCTCACTTTCCCTCACCTCTTCCTCTCCTGTACCCCTCTGTGGAGGCTTCATTCTGCTGAATGTCCCACACAGCCGTGATGAAGATTCAAAAGGTGCCAAAGGTAAGTCAGTGTCAACAGCTTTTTTTTTTTTCACATTTATATCTTTTAAACACAAATTGATATTAGATATTAGAAAACAGTTGCCTCCCAACTCCACTCTCACCTAACCCACAATAACCTGTATAAACAGTTCCAGTCCGGTTTCCGCCCACTCCATAGCACTGAAACAGCACTCCTTAAAATCACCAACGACCTCCTTGTGGCAGTTGATTCTGGACTCCTCACCATCCTCATCCTCCTCGACCTAAGTGCAACCTTCGATACCATCTGTCACACCACCGTCCTCACTAGGCTATCCTCCATTGGTATCACCCACACTCCGTTAGACTGGTTCACATCTTACCTCTCTGGCCGCACACAGTTCACTCAACTCAAGTCCTTTAAATCCACTCCTTCCTCCGTCACTACAGGGGTGCCCCAGGGCTCTGTCCTGGGGCCCCTCCTCTTCATCATCTACCTCCTTCCCCTCGGTAATATCTTCCGCAAATTCAACATTCAGTTCCACTGTTACGCAGATGACACCCAGCTCTACCTCACCACTAACCCCTCGTCCACTCTCCCGCCCACCTCCCTCACTGATTGCATCTCTAAAATAAAAACCTGGTTCACCCTAAATTTCCTTACATTAAACAGTAATAAAACCGAGGTTCTCCTCATTGGCACCAAATCCACTCTATCCAAATCCAACAGCTTCTCACTCACCATTGATAACTCCTCCGTCTCACCCTCCCCCCAGGTTAAGAGTCTGGGTGTCATCCTTGACAGCACATTATCCTTTCAATCACACATCAATAACATCACCCGGACTGCCTACTTCCATCTTTGTAACATCAATCGTCTTCGCCCCTCCCTCACCCCCCACACTACCGCCATCCTTGTCCACAGCCTTGTCACTTTCCGTCTGGACTACTGCAACTCTCTCCTCTTCGGCCTCCCTCACAAATCCCTCCATAAACTCCAACTGGTCCAGAATTCAGCTGCCCGGATCATTACCCGAACCCCCTCCATCCACCACATCACTCCTGTCCTCCAACAGCTCCACTGGCTCCCTGTTCAGTTCCGTATTCAGTTCAAAGTCCTTCTGTTGACATTCAAGACCATCCACAACCTCGCCCCCCCATATCTGTCCGACCTCCTCCATGTTCCCACTCCCTCCCGCTCCCTCAGATCCTCTTCCTCCATACACCTGTCTGTCCCCTCCGCCCGTCTCACCACTATGGGGAGCCGAGCATTCAGCCGCTCTGCTCCCCGTCTCTGGAACTCATGACCACCTCAACTCAGAAACACAGATTCTTTCCCCCATTTCAAATCACAACTCAAAACATATCTGTCCAAAACCGCCTACTCCGTCTGACTCCAATTGCTCTGTCACTTTGTTATTGTTTCTATTTTTTCTTACCACTTTGTTAGTTTATATTGTTTTCATTTCTGACTCTGATTTTGTTTCCTTTAAAGTAAATTCATGTATGTATATATTTATATCTGTGCGGTGTCCTTGAGTGCCGAGAAAGGCGCCTTTAAATAAAATGTATTATTATTATTATATTAGTCTTGTACTGTAGCTCACAGCTAGGGGTGCAGCTCACTCGGCTGGAAGCAAATACAAAATGAGGCCGGTCTACCGGACTCAGCTAACAAAGGGCTATGAGAAGTCAGCTGTGAACGGCTACCACAATTACACACTTCTCAACATTCAACGGGAACAAAGCATCTGCACATTAAACACCACCACCACACCAAAACCGATACCTTATTCCCATCTTCTAGTGAGACACTAAACATGACCTTAACATTAGTGCTTTTTCCGCCACCTAACTTCATTCATTATGCCGGCATTTGTTTATATCCTGTTACCACCTGTTATCCAAGGCAAACCCAGCCTTAAAAAGAAAAGCCCCAACCAGTTCCAACTGTAAACACAAAGAAAATAGAAACTTAAACCATTAATCATAGATATGACAGATAGAAAATACGTAAATAAATTTTTTTGTATACATACCTACCTTTTTAAAGGGTCATTTACTGCTGGAGTAGAATATTTGGAGCGAGGAGGCTTAATTTTGAAATGATACAGATGAAAAAAGCCCAACTCCTCCTCTCTGGCCTTGTTCTAAAGCCACGCCTCCACAACACACTAACCCGCATTGGTAGATAACAGCTGGAGGTCGAGTTGACAGGAGTTAATAGTGGAAAGAGGGCTGCACTTCATCGGTCATATTATTTGTATCCGAGGAACTTATGTCTCATTCTCAGGTAAGAAACTTCTCATGTTACTACATTGAACGTAATCACATGGCTATAGTTAGCACTCATAGTTTTCAAGCTAGCATGTTAGCTTCACATTGGCTCTAACTTCATCCAGTCTGTTTTTCGTCGTCAACTTTTAAACTACCATCTTCCTTTTCATGCTCAGTGTAGCAGAAGTTGTTAGTGGAAGTGGATCTAAAAACTTTGCCTGCTCTTTCTCTGCTAATGTTGTCTGACTTTCAGCTGTTAATTCCAATTCGTCTGATTACATGTGGAAAGTGCAGAATAAGAATACTCGCAGGTAGCAGCTTGACTGGCAGGTATGTCGCCCAATAATTTCACCCAGTCCTCATAAAATGATTGGACGTTATCACCACCGCACAGCTGCCACAGACAGCAGAGTTTTTCAATGTTATTGTTAGAGCATTGTGTGTTCTACTTGCAATGAGAATGTTAAAGGGTTGTCAGTATTTTTAACCAAAAATGTTTCTACAATACATAACCTACTCCAGCTTTAATTCCACAATGTACCCTGATGCAGGACTAATGAGAGCACATGGATTTGCCTGACCTTGGACAGCAGGTGGAGAACTAGGAGGACTGGCTGAAAGATCCTGTCAAGCAGAGTACGGTGAGATTTTGTTTTTGTGATTTTTTCATAATAATATAACTACTTAATATTGATGGGTTCCTTTTCAACTCCCCAAGAATTGGAAAAATCACAGGCAATGTCATTGGATACAGTGATAGTATAATTTATTTTAACCAACCTACCAAAGTGCAGTGCAAATATTCACCAAAATGTGAAAAAAAGTGGAAAATGTAAAATAATACTATTGACAAAAGTTATTATATATCAAGTGATAATGGAAGGACAACTTTAACGGGTAGAAAGCTTGAGTAGAACCAGACTCATGTTGAACAGTGTTCATTTACTGCTTATAAATATGGATGACATGCTTCCATCTCCTTCCATTGAAAACTGTGAAGCCAAAATACAGCCATGGTGGGCACTAACATACTGTGCTGATGACATATTTTGCACCCAAGGCATGAACAGAAGCAACCTTGCTGGAGTCACTCTGTCACATCCAATGAGTAGCAGACTATAGCACAATACACTGTAAGCACTGAGTAGCACCATTAGCGTTAGCACTCAGCATTTTGTGTGTTAGTGCAGAGAGTTAATTGTTCCTCAGAAGTTGTTGGTCTGTAGGGTTTGTGAAGAGGAGGAGATTCTCCCTCCTACAGAGAACACAGAGTCACTGAGGAATCATAGTACCTGTAAATAAATCCAAACCCAGGATAGAGAGGTTCTGTGAATGTGGTGTTGAAGGTGTGGAGGTGGGTCAGTGTGTCAGAGGAGACTCTGTAGAAGGACAGAGTACCAGCAGGATAGTCCACATACACTCCTACTCTGTGAGAGACTGAGGCTGAGAAGAGAGGGAGGACTGTTTCTTTGTTATTGTGCCAGACAGAGTAACCATCGTCAGAGCAGATCAGACTCCAGGACTGATTATTATATCCAAACATACAGTCAGTATTGCCCCCTTTCCTGCTGATTCCTCTGTAACACACTGATATATTAACCCCTCCTCTCCACTTGACCTCCCAGTAACAGCGACCAGTCAGACCATCTTCACACAGCAGCTGGAACCTGTGTTCAAATCTGTCTGGATGAACAGGGTATGACTGATCCTTTTCAACATGTGTCACCTTCTTCTTGTTTTTAGACAGTTTGAGGTCTCTGTGTGCTGTGTTGGAGTCCAGAGTGAGTTCACAGAAATCTGATGGAGAGACAAAGACACAACACAGCAGCAGTTTATCATCAGACACACCTGAAGGCTTTACTCTTTGTTACCTGACAGTCTGCTGTTTGGTCCTCATGAGTCAAACTGATTTCACACTTACATCTCCTTTTGTCAGGTTTTAATCTCTGCTCTCCACAATGGTCCACCCTGGAGGAAGAAACACAGTCAGAATGTTTACTTCTGTCCATTATGAGTCCTAACTGCTGTTCAACATTGCAGTAACTCACAGTTGATCTCTGATTGAACAGGGAGAACTTTATTTGCTGTTCCTGATTACACGCACAGCAACAACACATTATTGGACTTTTGAAGTACATACACATATGGACTCTAGGTGGTGGGTTTTCAAATGACAGACTTCCACTACCATGTATATTAGTGATGTGCCATTGATTGACGTAGCACCACTATCGCTCTCTACTAGGGATGCACCGAAAATTTGGCCACTGAAAATTTTCGGCTGAAAAATGGCCCAAAAGTGCATTTTCGGTTTTCGGAAAGACTTTTATCACCAAAATACCACGGCCGAAACAGAATGTTGTGATGACCCCAAGCAAAAAACTGCGGCTTGTCTGGATAAGGACCAACATGTCTGCATCCGTTCTTCCTTTAACTGCAGCACTAAAGCGTCTTCTAAGCAAAGAGGGTGAGACGGACCACGGAGTGAAAACAATGAAAAGTGCACTCTTAGAGTCTGTCAGCACACGTTTCACTGAGATCCTCTGCACTTCATCACGACTGGACTTGATCCGCGTTATAAAGATCATTACTATAAAGCAGCGCGCACGAGAAATGATCCAGGCTGCGATGGATGCGGAGAACCCGCTTGGAGACGGAGAAGCGTACAGCGCAGGAGAAGGAGAACAGAGCGCAGAAACAAGGACTGGTCTCTCTGAACCAGATGAGGGGGACGCACCCTCGTTGTCTGATATGTTCAATGAGATCCTTGATTTTAGTGAGGTTAGCACACAGTCAGAGCCAGAAATGCAACGGTAATTAGCATAATAATTTATTTCGGTGTTTCGGTTTTCGGCCTTGGTTTCCTTATTTTGGTGCATCCCTACTTTCTACCTCTCCCACATATATAAAGAAAGACAAAAACGTTTCTCTGTCTTGATGTGATGAGGTAAAACCTCAAAAGACCAATTTTCTTGTACCCCTTGCAAGATATATGTCACTTTACAGCCCTGGTGTGTACTTAATGTTCTAAAAAAATGTTGTTTGTTGAATGTTTAGTGATAAACACCACTTTGACACCATGTGCCAACACATGCCATTGCATTGCCTGTTGCACTGCAAAACATGGAAATGTATTCATTGAAGGTGAATATATTAAGGGGGGGATCTCTATAGCTCTGAGGGTTGGTATGATGGCTTACCAAACAAAGAAAAAAAATGAACAAACAGGAATGGAACACATCCCCATATCAGCCTGCAGCATTGTCTTTTAAATGGAGTAAAATGACAGATCATAATTAAACCATACGATTACCTTGATCTTGAAATGGCACACTGAGTAACAGGAACATAACTTTTTTTTATTAGGACAGCAAAACCTTTTTTTTATAATGAAGTGATTCCCTGAGAGTGTGTTAAGTCTCTGCCACTAAAAACAGCTGATCAATGATGGTGTTGAACAAAAAGAGAGTGGATCAGTGGATCTCAACATAGTCAGTGGTTGTTCAGGAATTTTTGGTTTGGTCTCATGTGTTTAACTCACACTGCTGTCCCCATATTCATACTGCTACCAGAGCAGACATTTTGATGTTCATGGTCTCTGTGATTCAGGCCCAATCACTCCTCTGCAAGGAATTATGTGAAATAAGATGTTTGTGAGGAAAGACCTTAAGTGTTTGAATTCTTGGTCTGTGCGTATACCTCAGTGTAGCCAGACTGCAAAGTGGATCCTCCTGTCTAGCAGACAACACCTGTATTCCTGAGTCTCCTGGATGATTGTAGCTCAGGTCCAGCTCTACCAATTGGGAGCGGTTAGAGCTCAGAGCTGAGGCCAGTGAGGAAAAACCTTTCTCTGTGATCAAACAGCCTGACAGACTGTAATTAGGAAAACATTAGCAATTAATAAAGCGAAACCATTTTTTGTCCAATTTTATTCAAATAACTTTAAGGAAGAATGATAAGAAAACCTGACCTGAGAGTTTTCAGGTTACAGTGTGGACGCTTCAGTCCAGCACACAGTAGCTTTACTCCTGAATCCTTCAGGTTGTTGTTGCTCAGGTCCAGGTTTCTCAGACTGGAGGACTGGGAGCTGAGGACTGAAGACAGAGCTTCACAGCTCTTCTCTGAGAGGTTACATCCAGTAAACCTTAAAAGGCATGAAGATATTTTTAAAAAAATTGTATTTTCTCAGTCAGCCTCAATATAGACTTACAGAATATGATGTCTGTACTGACTTATCCTCATCATTGCCTTAAGAAAACAATATAAAGAGAAAGTTGTTTTGATTTTATTCATGGATGCCATTTTTATTCTACCATATTTGTAACTGTTTTACAATTTGCGTCATACTGACCTGAGAGTTTCCAGTTCACTTTATGGACTCTTTAGTCTGGCAGACAACAGCACTACTGCTTGTTTTCTCCAACAAGTGATCATCTCTGTCCTTGCATTTGTTCATGATTTATTTGCCAGTCAGCCATAATACAGACTGACTGAAACTGTTGTCTCTTATGAGTAATCCTAACTGATGCCGTTAAGAACATAAATATTATAAGGAGCTTCCTGTTTTGCTGTCACTTAAAATAACTTTCGGTTATTGTGTCTTACAAAGAGAATTAGGTCTAACAATTAGCCTCATACTGACCTGAGAGTTTCCAGTTTACAGCGTGGACTCTTCAGTCCAACAGAAAGCAGCTTTACTCCTGAATCCTGCAGGTCGTTGTTACTCAGGTCCAGCTCCGTCAGACTGGAGGACTTGAAACTGAGGACTGAAGATAGAACTTCACAGCTTCTCTCTGACAGGGTGCATCCAGTGAACCTAAAAAGTAGAGTTAATATACACTCTGAATAAATTGTCTGTTTGTTTATTTGAGACAAATAGAAAAAGAAGCATTATTTATATTCATTGTTTTTAAAACATTATTATCCCCTCTTTTATATCAACCTTTTTTAATTTTCATCAGCCTTAATAGAAACCAATCTTATCCTTACTGATGACTCAGGAAGTAGTGAAACCACAAGGCAAATTCTCAGGGAAATTGTGTCTGACATACTGAGACTTTACAACAAGGCTTAAACTGACCTGAGAGTTTCCAGTGTACAGTGTGGACTCTTTAGTCCAACAGACAGCAGTTCCAGTCCTGATTCCAGCAGGTTGTTGTTACTCAGGTCGAGCTCTCTCAGACTGGAGGACTGGGAACTGAGGACTGAAGACAGGCGCACATAGCTCTTCTTTGGGAGGTTACATTCGATTAACCTTAAAAGGCAGGAACGTAATTAAAGAAGAGAACTTGCTAGATGTATAAAATTATTGTCATATGAGATTTCTAATATTTCCATTTTCCTTTGTTTACTCCCACAAATAATCATCTTTTTCTTTGCACTTGTTTACGATTTATTTGGCAGTCAGCAATAATACAGACTGACTAACACAGTCATCTCTAATGACCCCTAACAGATGCCTCTAGAAACATAAATATTATAAGGATCTTTCTGTTCTCCTGCTATTTATAATTACTAACAATAATTGTGTCTTACAAAGAGAATTAGGTTGAACAATCAGCCTCAAACTGACCTAAGAGTTTCCAGTTTACAGTGTGGACTTGCCAGTCCGGTACACAGTAGGTCCACTCCTGAATCCTGCAACTTGTTTTTACTCAGGTCCAGCTCTTTCAGACTGGAAGACAGGGACTCAAGGACCATAGACAGAGCTTCCCAGCTCTTCATTGACAGGTTACAATCAGTAAACCTAAAATGACATGTACACATTAGAAAAAACCTTTGATGTTAGATAATTTAGATTAGTAAAAGAGAGAGGGCAAATGTGTGGAGCAGAGGCATTTTTCAAGGCCAGTCACCAAATACAAAAACGCGTATGTTACTATATTGTCTGTTCGGTGCTACTGCAGAAACATGATGGTGCAAAACAGTTGCCTTCATGAAGACCTGCTCCTATGTAGATATAAAAGCCTCATACTGACCTGAGAATTTCCAGTTTGCAATGAGAACTCCCCAGTCCAGCACACAAAAGCTTCACTCCTGAATCCTGCAGGTTGTTGTTACTCAGGACCAGCTCTCTCAGACTGGAGGACTGGGAGCCGAGGACTGAAGACAGAGCTTCACAGCTTCTCTGTGATAGATCGCAGTCCTTCAGCCTGAAGAATACGCAATGAGAAAACATAAAAAATGATGTTGTTTGAATAGATTCTTTTTTAAAAAGGGCTCATTTATATACCTACAGAGCTTTGTTGGAGGCTTTGACCACTGGCATCAGCCTAAGGAGAGCCTTTTCTAAAGCAGAGTACTGCTTCAGGTCAAATAGGTCAAGATCTTTCTCTGAGGACAGTAAGATGAAGACCAGAGCTGACCACTGGGCAGGAGACAGTTTATCTGAGCGAAGACATCCTGATCTCAGGGACTGTTGGATCTCCTCCACCTGAGAATGATCATTCAATTCATTCAGACAGTGGAACAGGTTGATGCTTCTCTCTGCAGACAGATTCTTATTGATCTTCTGTCTGATGTACTCAACTGTTTCCTGGTTGGTCTGTGAGCTACTTTCTGTCTGTGTCAGCAGACCTCTCAGGAGGGTCTGATTGGTCTGCAGTGAAAGACCCAGGAGAAAGCGGAGGAACAAGTCCAGGTGTCCATTTGGACTCTGTAAAGCCTTGTCCACGGCACAGAAGTAGATGTGTTTCAATTCAGGTGCAGCAGTAAAGTTGTAATAAATTGTGGAGGATTTTTCATAATGGGGTCCGTATGTTGATTGTCCGTCCAGCAGCAGGTTGAGTCCAGAGTTGGTGAAGGTCAGATGGACATGAAGAGCAGCCAGAAACTCCTGAACGCTCAAGTGGATGAAGCAGAACACCTTGTCCTGGCTTAGTCCTCTCTCCTCTCTGAAGATCTGTGTGAACACTCCTGAGTACACTGAGGCTGCTCTGATATTGATGCCACACTCCATCAGGTCGGACTCATAGAAGATCAGGTTTCCTTTCTGCAGCTGCTCAAAAGCCAGTTTCCCCAGAGACTCAATCATCTTCCTGCTCTCTGGACTCCAGGGTGGATCAGCCTCAGCTCCTCCATCGTACTTGATGCTCTTCAGTTTGGACTGGACCACAAGGAAATGGATGTACATCTCAGTCAGGGTCTTGGGCAGCTTTCGTCCCTCTCTGGTTGTCAGCACATCCTCCAGAACTGTAGCAGTGATCCAGCAGAAGACCGGGATGTGGCACATGATGTGGAGGCTTCTGGATGTCTCAATGTGGGAGATAATTCTGTTAGCCTGCTCCTGGTCTCTGAATCTCTTCCTGAAGTACTCCTCCTTATGAGGGTCAGTGAACCCTTTGACCTCTGTCACCATGTCAACACTCCTTTGAGGGATCTGATTGGCTGCTGCAGGTCGTGTGGTGATCCAGAGGCGAGCAGAGCGGAGCAGGTTCCCCTTGATGAGGTTTGTCAGCAGCACATCCACTGAGGTGGACTTTGAAACATCAGTCAGGATCTGATTGTTGTGGAAGTCTAGAGGAAATCGACACTCATCCAGACCGTCAAAGATGAACAGAACCTGGAACTCTTCAAACCTGCAGAGTCCTGCTTCTTTGGTTTCAGTGAAGAAGAGATGAACAAGTTCCACCAAGCTGAACTTTCTCTCTCTCAGAACATTCAGCTCTCTGAAAGTGAAGGGGAATATGAGCTGGATGTCCCGGTTGGCTTTGTCTTCAGCCCAGTCCAGAGTGAACTTCTGTGTTAAGACTGTTTTTCCAATGCCAGCCACTCCCTTTGTCATCACTGTTCTGATAGGTTTATCTCCTCTAGGTGAGACTTTAAAGATGTCTGCTTGTTTGATGGTGGATTCTGGTGCGTCTGTTTTTTTGATTGCTGTTTCAATCTGTCTGACCTCATGTTCATCATTGACCTCTCCAGTCCCTCCCTCCATGATGTAGAGATCTGTGTAGATCTGGTTCAAAAGGTTTGGGTTTCCTGCTTTGGCTATCCCTTCGAAAACACATTGGAACTTTTTCTTGAAGTTAGACTTCAGTTTATGTTGGCACTCTGAAGCAACAGATCCTGAAGAACAAAATAGAATTGTAATTAAAAGGTTGAAACTACAATTAGTCTGACTAATTTAAACCCTAGGATTACAACCCATGTGGGCTGAAATAGTTATTTTGAAATGACTATTCTTTTTAATTTTTATACCTTTTACAATTTGCACCCAAAATCTTTCTTTGACCTGTTAGACTGGATTTTATCATCTTGTACAGTACATAGAGGGGCAAGGATCTCTGACTCAACAAAGCTCATTTGCTGTAGTGAAAGATCATCAGGGGCACGTCACTTCCTGATTTCTGTCGTACTACTGGGCAGCTAATACACTGAATGATGTCTCACATTCAAGAGACACGTTTACAGCAGTGCTGATTGTGCAGAGAGGGTCTAAATCTCTAGGTCTTGCTTAGGTCCTTTTCTTTCAAATATATTTCTTTCCTCATTGTTGTGTTTTGGGGCATTTTTGCATTTATTTGATAGGACAGCTGAAAAGAGACAGGAAATGTGGTGAGCATAGAGTGGGGTAAGACATCACCCCTGTCCTTCAACAGCTCCACTGGCTCCCCGTAAAACAGCGCATCCATTTCAAGATCCTGCTCACCACGTACAAATCCCTCAATAACCTGGCCCCCCCATACCTCACTGACCTTCTCCAGTGCTACCACCCCTCCCGCCGCCTCCGATCCTCTGACTCCAACCTCCTCACTCCCATCACTAAATCCAAGCACCGTACCTTGGGGGACCGGGCCTTTGCCATAGCTGCCCCCACCCTCTGGAACTCTCTCCCCCCACACATCCGTGCTTCTGACTCACTTCATTCATTTAAGAAACAGTTAAAAACTTACCTTTTCAAACAGGCATTCCCCTCACATTCATTTTTCCACCTCTTCCCTTGTCGTCTGCTTGTCTTGTATGTCTTTATTTGTATTTATTTATTTATTGTCTCTCTTGTAAAGCGTCTTTGAGTTATTTAAAAGCGTTATATAAAACTTAGGTATTATTATTATTATTAAGACATGCAGCAAATGGTCAAGGCTTGGAGTCGAACCCGCAACCACTACATCAAGGACCATAGCTTCTGTATATGGTGCACAAGCTTAAGCCCCATTTTGGGGTGCAACGTGTAACTCTAAAGACATAGTGATGGCAGAACTTTAAGGGTCTTACCAAGCGGCAACCTCCGGTCTTAAAATAAGAAGCCCATGCGGAAGTGCTAAAAACTGCAGTTCATTGAGCGTCCACTTGAGCCTGGCTGCAGATTCAAAGATCTTAACCTCACACTAACTGGGACGAAGCTAGGTTGAGCTCAACATTTCAATATTGCTTCAAAAACGGATGGGTGATGTCACGGATACTATGTCTATTTGTCATACAGTCTATGGGCCTTAAACACTGCAGCTCCACAACAGGGCTGGAATATAGTATGAAAATACCTGACAAATGTGCAATTGCTAAGTAAAAATGTTCAGAGAGTTCTTCAAGAGATTAATACACATCTTTGAAGCACCTGATACCTTTTTTGTGTCAACTCAAAATGCAAGATCAAGAAATGGGTTGAAAAAAAGAGAATTGGAGAGAAGTCTGCTTGAAAGAGAAAAATCAAGCCATATTTTCAAGGTGTGTCTGATAACTGGGTAATCAGTTAACACATTTGAAGGGACATTGCTAGCTCCAAGCCTTCAGTAAAAAATGTAATTTCACTATCAGCTAAAACACAGATATTTCTTTATCAGCTTAAGCACTGCCTCGCGGATGTATGTAACAAGCAGAGGATTGTGCATTGGCAACTCTTTCCAATCTTACTGACTCACTACTGAACCCTCTAAATAGTTGAACATTACTGCACCATAAACTTTAGACCAGGTGTAAGGTGCAGATGCTGTCTGTGTCTTCAAGATAGCAACACGCCGCCTTTACACCTCACCACACCCACTTTTGAGACTAACACACCCATGGGCTCTAGTGCAGGCTCAAGTTCACTTGACTTTTACACAGCATGTGGGCTGGGCTTAAAAATGATAACTGCATCGGATGAAGAATAACAATGACAATGATATCTAGATATGAATGAGCTTAGGCTACCAGCGCCTGTCACAGGGAGAGAGAGAGAGGAGAGACACAGTCATAGCTATGTGGAAGTGGCTTGCTGTCTGGCCAGCGCAAGAAAGGGAGATGTAGCGCCGAACTAAGAGTAAGGCACAGGCACACCTGTCAGCTGGCCCAAGAACTTTCAGAGACAACCTACTCTGTGATATCTCTTCAGCACATCAGCTGTGAACAGTTTCTCACAGCTCATAGATGTGATCCAAATGTGTGCATCATATTAACAGCAGAGTTGTAAATGTAAACCTCTCCCATGTTGTCTCCATCTCCTCTCTCTATCATGTTAAATGTGTTCAGATTCTCTTACTGCTCTGCAGACAGTCAGCCAGCTCCTCCTGCTTCATTCTCCTCAGGAAGTGCAGAGTGATCTTCAGAAGTGCCTCTCTGCTCCTCCTCTGCTCTTCATCCTCATCCTCCCTCTGACTCTCTAAGCATTCTGGGTAATCTGGACTCAGAGCTCTCTGGATCTTCTTCAGCTCCTTTTTTATAAAACTGATGATGTTCTTCTGGAGCAGCTGGAACAGAACAAAATAGAACATCAGATCATCTGTGACAGACCTGCTGGTCTACAGAGTGCAGCATGAAGACTGGATCACAATGGTGGTTCAGTATTTAGTCTGTAGACTGTCCTGTCCTCTAGGAATAGAGCTAATATTAAAGGAGCTTCATATCAGAGACATATCCTGGTGTTGTTTCCGTCTGAAAAAGTCTGCAGTGACTTTAGACCTGATGTGTTTATCAGAATGAAGCTGAAAGCAGCAGCTGTCATTAACATGGAGCAAAGTGTTTATGGTTTTTAATCCTCAAACTGGACTCAGTTTGTGAACTCTGCTGCCAAAGTCTGGGTCTGTGTGAGACTACCATCCACCATAACCTCTGACCTGACCCTGTGCAGGTCAGAAATGTAAGGCCTCATTCAATCAGTGAAACACTGAGTGTGAACATGATCAAGGCAGAGACTATGTTTGTAGTGTGATTAGGAGACAAATCAGAAACATGTAGATATAGAGTGTGTGCTCTGATTCTCAGGAGGAGCTGTGTTTGTACATTTACTCACCATAAATATGGAGTCCAGCTGTGTTTGATGCTTCTGAGCAGCCTCTGATCGCTGCTGCTGGTCTCTGTGGAACAATATAATATCATGTACTGTAAATAATATTACACAGTGTTACATGTGATAGATTCTATGTCGTGGATCCTGGTAGAAACACTTCTGGATCCTCCTACAAACACAGAACAGGTGAAGATACATGACGAGAACAGTTATTTCTGGGACATATAGATAGATAGATAGATAACTTCTGTTAGCTTTAAAAAGTCATCAGAAGGGAGAAACCTCTTTCTCAGGGACACTTCCTTTATGATAACTGATCTGAGGGGAGTTTGATGACAACAGACTAAATCCTTGAATATTCTTACGTTTCATGAGCAGACGGTTGTTCATCTTTAAACTCATTAGTTAACTGGTTCAGTCCATGCCCCAGTTGAGATCCAGTTCCAGCTGGGTCTGGTCTGCGCTGATGCTTTGATCTGTAACACACAGACAAACACACTAAGATATGAGTGTGAATAATGATGTTTGAATTATGTTATTTCAGGGCTCTGACATGGAGAAGTTCATGGAAAGTTAGAGATCTTCATCTCACCTCCGAGCTTTGGTCTGGCTGTCATGTTCCTCACATAGAGTGCTTTTAGAGGGAGGGGCTCCCTTCTCTCTGTCCTCACACTGATGCATAGCAGAGCCTCCACCTTCACACAAACACAACAACATGTTCATCATTACAAGCTTAACTCTGGAAAGCCATACACATTACTGTCTACCTCAGTGCCGTGTGATGTGAAACACAGGATTCCTTGGGGAAGCCTGCTAGCATGAAAGGGTAAATGAACATGGAAATAAATAGAGAGAGAGACGGTAAACTTTAAGTGTACATATATTAATTTATAATTTTATACTTCTTTTAAAAATCAAGCAGTTGGTCCCTAAAGTGACTTGGGAAAGTAAGAATTATACAATAAAAAATGCCACCAAGGTGAGCTATGTGGTGTCATGCAGGTTACATTAGAGGTGCCGTCCCATTCCTAGTTCTACTACTTGGAGCCTAGCAGTACTCAATCACTTTCCAGGTGACATCAGCAAAGTCATTAAGGGCTCAGGGCTGTTTACTTTAATTTTATAATTCTCTAATGTACTAGAACACTGTATGAAAACAAACAAAAGCAGTGAATAATAAAATCCAGTAAGACTTAAATGCTAATTTAACCATGTTATATTGATCACTGGATTAATATGTGAGGCAAAATAACCTGTTGCCCTTCAGTAATATATGACCTTAACTTTGGGAGACAAAGTGCTAAAATATTATAAATGTTTGTTTCTTTGATTCTTGAAAAGGCATCTACTTGTCATTTTTTTAATGTTATTGATAAGCTGAAGTTTATTAATACAGCATACAGTATGCTCAGTCTATTTGAAGACTGAATATTATAAGTAAAATGATCATTTGAACAATATCTGTATGATAATATGACTCCTTATCTTTAACTCCTTATCTTTAACTCTTATCGCCCCACCTTCACTGACTTTATGGAACAGTCTTGTTATAAATCCAACCTTTATGATTTGATTTGTGGGTAAGAGTTCAGGGTTCACTGCGCTGTGACACAATTACAGCAGCTTTCTCTGCTCACTCAGTGTGATCGGACAAAATGAGTTTCAGCTTCAGTCACACTCAGGTTTCTACTTGTTCCTGTGTTCATTCCACCGATGCAGTCACCAAAATAACACATCAGATTTCCAACACCGTCTCTACTGTTCTCAAATCAGTTTGACAGCCGCTCACACAAACACGATTTAAAAGTGTGTATTAAATTACCTTCAGATGGTGAAAATAATCTGCATGAAGTCGATGAGTGATGGTGAGATTAATCAGCAGCTTCTTACAAGAATCCAACCAGAGAGAGAACAAACATGTAACTGACGGCAGGAGGTTTCCAGACGTCAGATTATTCACGTACAATCCAAACTCCGTTCATCTTCACACTGAAGTGTTCTTTAAGGAAATGTTATCACACAGCAGATCTGACCTTTGGAATAAATCATTCTAACAACTGCAGTCAAACATTAATAGACAGAACAAAATCTTATCAGATGTATTGCAAAGGTCTCATGATACATGTTGTATAGCACTCAGTGAATGTAATTTAATACAGGTAAAACAACATAGAAAATTATTCGAATAACCCACATAGCAAAATTGGTCTGGCCCGGTTCTGGCCCACAATACACTTAGACTCCCCCAACATACCGCAAAGAATGACGGCCCTTAAGTGGCCCAGATATATAGTTTGCCAGAGACAGCCCACACATGGGCGAGCTTAATCACAAGCTCAACCTTAAATGGCTCAGATGCGGCATGGACAGATCTGGGCCACATAAACCAAGCCACAATCGGGCCAGATGTGGCATGCCATCATATATACAATGCCATCATTGCCAGACCTGGTCCACATCCGGTTGACATACCACTTGCCATGCCAGCAGTCAGCCAGCAGTGCCGGCGTGACGCCAGATCTGGCCCAGACCTATCTGCTTTGTGGGAATCATCGAACACATGCCAAGATTATCGAATAGTATTTTGGCTTGAAATGCCCATTCCTAGTTGTCACTCAGAAAGCCAGACTAAAAGTCTGATTATGAAAAAACTCATTTAAAAGTAATATTAAAAGACGTGACTTGCAGGTCACCCAGGTTGAATTAATTGAGGTTATTTGCAATGAGGCTCATTTCGATAAATGCAAAGAACACTTGCACAAAAGATACTAGAGGAGCCCCCTTAGACCCCCCAATACAGTAAAACTGCACATTTTAGTGTGGCCTTTTATTGTGGCCAGCCTAAGGCACACCTGTGCAATAATCATGCTGTTTAATCAGCATCTTGATATGCCACACCTGTGAGGTGGATGGATTATCTCGGCAAAGGAGAAGTGCTCACTAACACAGATTTAGAGAAATTTGTGAACAATATTTGAGAGAAATTGGCCTTTAGTGTACATAGAAAAAATCTTAGATCTTTGAGTTCAGCTCATGAAAAATAGGAGCAAAAACAAAAGTGTTGCGTTTATATTTTTGTTCAGTGTATATGACTGGGGATATTTGTGAAATACACATCTCCAAAAATGTAGGCTTCAGAATCAGAATCAGAATCAGAATCAGCTTTATTCGCCAAGTATGCTTGAACACACAAGGAATTTGACTTTGGTAAACTGTGCTCTCTTTGTACAAGGCATAAGAATAGGAATAAGAATAAGAACTACAATAAAAAATAAAATGAAAATATAATAACAATAACCTTAGCTATAAATACAAAGAAACAACAAATAGGCTTGACTAATATGTACAGGCTAAAATAATATGATAAAGTGCAGTGGTGAGTTGCAGAGGTAGTTTTACATTATAAAATAGAAGTTAAATAATACAAAAAATAGAAATATGGAATTCTGCTTGAGAATTGTTGCATTGTATATCTACATGTATATTTACAGAGAGTATTTATCTGACAGGTATGACACTGTTATAGTTTAGTGTTTATCAGAGTGACAGCCTGGGGGAAGAAACTGTTCTTATGGCGGGTTGTTTTGGCGCACAGTGATCTGTAGCGCCTGCCGGAGGGGAGGAGTTTGAAGAATTTGTGTCCAGGGTGTGAGGGGTCAGCGGTAATGCTCCCTGCCCGTTTCCTGGCCCGGGACCGGTACAAGTCCTGGATGGGGGGCAGGTCGACACCGATGATTTTCTCTGCAGTCCTTATAGTCCGCTGCAGTCTGTGTTTGTCTAGTTTGGTTGCAGAGCCAAACCAGACAGTGATGGAGGTACACAGAACAGACTGGATGATGGAGGTGTAGAACATGATCAGCAGCTCCTGAGGCAGGTTGAACTTCCTGAGCTGACGCAGGAAGTACATCCTCTGCTGGGCCTTTTTTCTGATTGTGTCTATGTGGGAGGTCCACCTCAGGTCCCGGGAAATAGTGGATCCCAGGAACCTGAAAGAGTCCACAGTAGACACAGTGCTGTTCAGGATGGTGAGGGGGGGGAGTGGGGGGGGGCTTCTCCTGAAGTCCACTGTCATCTCTACCGTCTTGAGCGGGTTCAGCTCCAGATGGTTCTGACTACACCAGAGGGCCAGCTGTTCCACCTCCTGTCTGTAAGCAGACTCGTCTCCGTCCTGGATGAGACCGATGACGGTGGTGTCGTCTGCAAACTTCAGGAGTTTCACCGAGGGGTCTCCTGAGGTGCAGTCATTGGTGTAGAGGGAGAAGAGCAGTGGGGAGAGAACACATCCCTGTGGGGCGCCAGTGCTGATGGTCCGGGTGCTGGATTTGATGCTCCCCAGCCTCACCTGCTGTCTCCTGTCCGTCAGGAAGTTGGTGATCCACTGACAGATGGAGGCCGGCACTGTGAGCTGGGTGAGTTTCTGGTGCAGGATGTCTGGTATGATGGTATTGAACGCAGAGCTGAAGTCCACAAACAGGATCCTAGCGTAGGTCCTGGGGGAGTCCAGGTGATGCAGGATGTAGTTCAGACCCATATTGACTGCATCCTCCACCGACCTGTTTGCCCGATAGGCAAACTGCAGGGGGTCCAGCAGGGGGCCTGTGATGTCTTTCAGGTGGCTCAACACTAGTCTCTCGAAGGACTTCATGACCACAGACGTCAGGGCGACGGGTCTGTAGTCATTGAGTCCTGTGATGGTGGGTTTCTTTGGGACTGGGATGATGGTGGAGCTTTTGAAGCATGAGGGCACTTCACACAGCTCCAGCGATGTGTTGAAGATCTTTGTGAAGATGGGGGCCAGCTGCTCAGCACAGACTCTCAGGCAGGAGGGGGACACGCCGTCTGGTCCTGGAGCCTTCTTGGTCTTTTGTCTCTGGAAGAGCTGGATTACCTCATCTTCACAGATCGTCAGCGCAGGTGGGGGGTCAGAGGGGGGTGGGGAGGGGCTTGTGGGGGGGCCAGGTAAATCAGAGTGTTCGGGTGTGGGGTGTGAAAACCTGCAGTAGAAGCTGTTCAGGTCGTCAGCTAGTCTTTTGTTACCTTCAGGGTGGGGGGAGGGTCTCCTGTAGCTTGTAACTTCACGCAGGCCTCTCCAAACTTCTGAGGGGTCGTTGGCAGAGAAGCTCTGTTTTAACTTCTCAGTGTAGCTCCTCTTAGCTACCTTGATCCCTCTCGTCAGTTTGTTTCTGGCCTGCTTGAACAGGTCCCGGTCCCCACTCCTGTAGGCCTCTTCTTTGGCCTGACGCAGCTTCCTCAGTTGAGGTGTGAACCAGGGCTTATTGTTGTTGTATGTGCAGAAGGTCCTGGTCTGCACACACATGTCCTCACAGAAGTTGATGTATGAAGTCACAGTGTCAGTGAGTTCATTGAGGTTTCCTGATGCAGCTTCAAAAACACTCCAATCAGTGCAATCAAAGCAGGCTTGTAACTCCTGCTTTGACTCCTCCGTCCACTTCTTCACAGTCCTAACTACAGGCTTAGCTGTTTTTAACTTCTGCCTGTAGGTCGGGATGAGATGAATCAGACAGTGATCAGATAGTCCTAAAGCTGCACGGGGGACAGAGCGATATGAGTCCTTTATTACTGTGTAGCAGTGGTCCAGAGTGTTAGACTCCCTGGTGGGACACTTAATATGCTGTCTGTATTTAGGTAGTTCGTGGGTTAAATTTGCTCTGTTAAAATCCCCGAGAATGATGAGCAGAGAGTCAGGATGTTTTTTCTCCACGTCTGTAATCTGGTCAGCCAGGTGCTGTAACGCCTCCGTTACGCAGGCCTGAGGTGGGATGTAGACGCCGACCAGAATAAAGGAGGAGAACTCCCGCGGCGAATAGAAGGGTTTGCAGTTTATGAAAAGAGTCTCCAGATTTGGACTGCATGACTTCTTCAACACTGTGGTATCTGTACACCAACCTTCGTTTATGTAGAAACAGATTCCGCCTCCTCTCGCCTTCCCAGAGAGTTCCTTTACGCGGTCCGCTCTGTGGAGCTGAAAGTCCGGTAAGTGCAGCGAGCTGTCTGGGATGTGTTCACTGAGCCAGGTTTCAGTGAAACACAGGGCGGCGGATCTGCAAAAGTCCGTGTTTCTTGAGTTGAGGAGCAGCAGTTCATCCATCTTGTTTGCCAGGGAGCGGACATTCGCCAGGTGAATGGACGGGAGCGCACTGCGTAACCCCCGCTGTCTCAGTCTGACGAGCACGCCTGCTCGCTTGCCCCGGCGCCGGCGTCTCCGGCAAAGACCATAGAGAGCTGCGGCTCCACCAGCAAGAATCTCTGTGTAACTTAAAGGTTCAATGAAAACCGGTGTAAAAAGTTCGGCAGAGGACTGTCCAATGTTAACAAGTTCTTCTCTGGTAAAAGAAACCAGAGAAGCGGAGCATAAAGATACAAGAAAAGAGAAAAACGCAACAAGTACGAGAGAGCGCAGTACCAGGGCGACCGTCCGTGGCGCCATCTTGGATGACCATTAGTTTATATTTTTGTTCAGTGTATATGACTGGGGATATTTGTGAAATACACATCTCCAAAAATGTAGGCTTACCCCTGTTTGTGACTATTGAACATTAATAAGTAGCGCAAACCTACCACCTCTATCAAATTACACTACAGTAGCTATTTTCAAAAAAAGCACTAAAACTAGACAGAACTCTGGCCGTATGATATGAACATTATAACTCAGCGAACATTTCCTGCCGCGTCCTAAGCTCACTCTGACTTTACCCTGAAATCATTTTAGGGAGCTGATAGGACATTTTCTGGGTAAAGTCAGAATTAAAAACTTTGGCTGTTTTTGTTTACACATGCAGCTCAGCCGGGTAATTTCAGAAAGTTAAGTTTGTGCATGTGTAAAAACTGTTTTAAAGAAATATTGTTCTTAAAATCTTCTTGTGAATAATCCAGACTCTTATATTTACTCTAAGGGGATGCAGGGCATTTTTTAGGTGTACTTTTTATGTGGTGTACCTATTACATGCATTTCTACCCCACTGCTGCCATTACAAAGCATCAGTACGGATTAGCTCATAGAATATTGCTCTAAAGTGGGCATTGAGTATGTTGTTGCTTATCAATTTTAATTGTGATTTTAGTTTTTCTGCTTGTGCAGAAATGTATAGGAACATTGTGTTTCTGTAAGTTGCACCAAATGTTGTGAATTCTATAATTATTGCACATCCCTTGTCATTGCAAATACTTTGGACCCAATGGGCCTAGAGGTCAGGGCCTCATGCAGTCACTTAAAGCTAACACTGTTTTTCATTGCACTAGCAAAACTCATGGAATCCAACACTGGAGACAGGTAGAAACTGATGAAGCGAATTTATTGGATACTGGCATACAGATAGAGCAACACTGAGTCGATCCTCCAGAGGAAAAACTAAATCACAAGCTCAGGGCTTCGGCTTTTATTCGTTAAGTACCTCTTGCAGGGCAAAATCTTAGGCCCCTTTTTTAAAATCAAACTTAGTTCATATTTAAAAACAATTCTGTACAATTTCCCAGAACCTAATGATTAGTAAAACACATTTTTTAAATCACAATGTGCTGAATCTTGTAAATAATGATAAAGTTACAAGTAATGACTTTATGTGCACATAATTAGTTGCAGCATATGATTACACACATTCATGTTACATGTGGCTTTAAACTTACATTGTTGATGTTTTCAAGATTTAAGACATTCTTGTTTATTGAATACAGGATATTGAGAACATTGTTTATTACTCGGGTTTGTGGTTTTTGACACTCCTAATGAATGTAGTTTAGATGAATATAGTCTTCAAGATTTCTTTCAACGGGGTGCTGATTTAGCTCCATGAGGTTGCAGTCCATATCACACTGCTCTTTGGATCGATTAACGGTCCTTGCATGATTTGATGCATGTCATTCCTCCTTTGTCTCTGTCTTATTAAGTGTGTGTTAGTACAGGGTGTAAACTGTTAGCTGCAGCTGTCTCTGTTTGTAGTGTTTGTGTAGAGAGAAGGAGACCCTCCCTGCTACAGAGAACACAGAGACACTGAGGAACCATATGACCGCAATCTAAACCCAGGATAGAGAGGTTCAGTGAATGTGGAGTAGAAGGTGTAGAGGTGGATCAGCGTGTCAGAGGAGACTCTGTAGAAGGACAGAGTGCCAGCAGGATAGTCCACATACGCTGCTATTCTGTCAGGGACAGAGACTGAGGAGAGAGGGAGGTCTGTTCTTCTGTTATTGTGACACACAGAGTAACCTCTATCAGTGCAGATCAGACTCCAGGACTGATCATTAGATCCAAACACACAGTCAGGACTGTCTCCTTTCCTGCTGATTCCTCTGTAACTCACTGATATATAAACCTCTCCTTTACACTCAACCTCCCAGTAACAGCGACCAGTCAGGCCATCTCTACACAGCAGCTGAGGACAGTATTCAAATCTTTTTGGATGATCAGGATAGAATTGATCCCCTTTCTCGCATGTCACCTCCTTCTTGTTTTTAGACAGTTTGAGGTGTCTGTGTGCTGTGTTTGAGTCCAGAGTGAGTTCACAGGAATCTGATGGAGGGAAAGAAACACAGCAGCAGTTTATCATCAGACACACCTGAAGGCTTTATTCTTTGTTAGCTGACAGTCTGCTGTTTGGTCCTCATGAGTCAAACTGATTCCACACTTACACTTCTTCAGTCCAGGTTTTAACCACTGCTCTCCATCATGGTCCACCCTGGAGGAAGAAACACAGTCAGAGTGATGTTCAGTCCAACATGAGTCCTACCTGCTGTTCAACACTGTTTTTTCCATTAGTGCAAAGGATAATTTGATCCTTTGTCTATTGACAAAAATCTTTATTTTTACTGATTAGGCAAGGGAAGTTTATTTATAAAGCACAATTCATACAAAGATAATTTAATCCCTCAATCAACCAATCAGTCTATTTGTATTGCCCCAATTTACAACAAACGTTCTCCTCAGACTCTTTCCAAACAGAGCCGGTCTAGACCGTACTCTATGTTCTATTATTAACAAAGATCCAACATCAAGACAGGATCAGATCCAGTCCCATCTTACAGACAGGACTCAGTCTGATCTCATCTTAAAGCCTTAAAATAAAAGGGGCTCTGGTTAAAGTTATGTTAGGAAGACTTTGTTCTATATGCTGATTTATTATAACTATGTTGTATTCACTCCTTCACACATGCTGAAACACATCTTTCGTGATCATCAGCTGTTCTCATCAGTCGGTAATATCTATCCAAGAACACTTTAATAAACCATCATTCTTTGCCTATCATACTGCTGCTTTCTTTTTTAAATATGGCTTTCTCAAAGCTTGACCCCTAAAGGCAACTGAACTTGGTAGAAATTCAGTTGCCTTTTTCGAATCAAGCTTTGAATTACCCTGACCTGGATGACTGAGAACCTTCACAGACATGGGTTTCTCTTTCTCCAGTTCACACAAGCCATTTTTATGCACACCCCTCCACCTCCCCATCTCTGCCCAGTCCCACAGTTTCATCATCTTATCAGCTTCAGATGACATCATCAGATATATTTCCATTACCATCCAGTTTTTCAGGTTCATCATCTCAATAGCCTCAGATGTCAGTTTCAGTCAACACCACCACTACCAGTGTCTGGACTGCACTGGGGGATAGATTCAGCTGACGCTACACCCTTCATTCACCCTATCTCCCATGAGAGTTCAAGTCCCAAGAAGTGCCTCCTAAACACTGAATCCTTCTGAGGGCCCATTGCGCCAAGCCGATTGGCAGGCACTCGCATGTGGCTTGGGTTTCACATCACGTCAAGGAATGATATTACCAAGAGATTCTGTCTGCTTCTTCCTCAGCTCTAATTTTCCTGGATGGCATCAAGTGTTTGCCCAAACAGTCCCTCAGCAGAAACAGACATGTCCATATAAACAGCTCGATCTCTATCCAGAACTTAGGACAGAGTTAGCCACAGATGTCTCTATGCCACCATCGTCATCCCTCTGCCAAGAGAGAGAGAGAGTTGCAAAGCGGACACACAAAGAATGTTGTCAGTGGCAACCCTGACCTTATTTAGAAGAGGCACTAGTGGGATGTCATGGGCAGCCAGAGACCCAAGCTTTGCCGGACACATCGCTTGATAAGTCTTTAAAATAAAAAATCTGTGCTTGGTGAATCTACTCCAGCTGTGAGGCAGAGAATCTGCAGTGCTTAGATGTCAGGGACTGCTCCATAGTTGGAGGGTTGGCCAAACCAACCTTTTAAGCTCCATCTACATCCAGATACTGTTCATAGACAGGAACTGTGAGGGCAGCCACACTGGCCAGATAAGGCAGTGGCATCTAACACCAACAGAGGCAGTAAAGCTAATTCCGAGCCAGCAGTAGCCAACTGAGGAGATGGAGCCAACTAGGTGTAACTAGCTAACCCGACTTGGTAGAGTTGTTCTTAGCAAGGTGAAGACAGAAAGAACCAAGGAAGGCTTCCAACTCCTGCCCTCCAAAATATTGGGAACCACTGCCTACTCTGAGACGAGAAGCAGTGGGACAAGTTTCAGCAGTTTTTGGAATAAGACAAAAAGTTGAATGGGAGTATTTAGATTAGAAACCAAGCATACAATGTGAGTAGCAACATATTTTTAGATAGAGTGAAGATTTTTTTAAAATAATTTGATATTTATTTTATGAGGCAATACTGTGATAAATATATTTTTTAAAAATGATAATGTTATGACAATGTAACATACTACTAGGTCTACTTTCTTTATGTTAACACAACATTAGTGGGTGAATAGTCACATCTGACTTTTTTTAAGCAGCCATTAAACAGTTGGATGATGCTGCAGTCAGCACAGAGGCTAGTGTATTAAATAATTACATGTTTCAAAACTAAACATGAAATATCTGAGAACAATTTACATGGACCTCAACACATGTAGCAATGAAACTGTTCTGGAAGAATTTAAGTAAAACAAGATCCCTTTTTTCTCTTGCACCTGCTGTTTTGGGCTCTCGTTGTCTGTTCATACCTCAGTGTATCCAGACTCCAGAGTGCAGACAGCATCTGCACCCCTGAGTTTCCTGGATGATTGTAGCTCAGGTCCAGTTCTATCAGAGTGGAGGGGTTGGAGTGCTTAGCTGAGGCCAGAGAAGCACACCCTTCCCCTTTGATAAGACAGCCTGACAGCCTACAATTAAAAAAAAAAAACATGGAATGAGCAAAGGTGTACCAATATTTACCATTTCCATTCCTGTATCATTTAAGACGGTCTAGCAGCAAACCTGACCTGAGGGTTTCCAGTTTGCAGTGTGGACTGTTCAGTCCAGCAGACAATAGTATCACTCCTGAATCCTGCAGGTCGTTGTTACTCAGGTCCAGCTCTCTCAGACTGGAGGACTGGGAGTTGAGGACTGAGGACAGAGCTTCACAGCTTCTCTCTGAGAGGTTACAGCCACTCAGCCTGAAAAGGAATAAATGAGCACATACACATTTTGATTTGTTATGAACAAAATATTAGAAAACCCAACATCTCTTGTATCCACCTACAGAGCTTTGTTGGAGGCTTTGATCACTGGCAGCAGCCTCAGAAGAGCCTCCTCTGAAGCAGAGTACTGCTTCAGGTCAAACAGGTCAAGATCTTTCTCTGAGGACAGTAAGATGAAGACCAGAGCTGACCACTGAGCAGGAGACAGTTCAGCTGTGGAGAGACTTCCTGATCTCAGGGACTGTTGGATCTCCTCCACGAGAGAACGGTCATTCAGTTCATTCAGACAGTGGAACAGGTTGATGCTTCTGTCTGCAGTCAGATCCTCACTGATCTTCTTCTTGATGTACTGGACTGTTTTCTGGTTGGTCTCTGAGCTACTTCCTGTCTGTGTCAGCAGACCTCTCAGGAGAGTCTGATTGGTCTGCAGTGAAAGACCCAGGAGGAAGCGGAGGAACAAGTCCAGGTGTCCATTTGGACTCTGTAAAGCCTTGTCTGTGGCACTCTTGTGGAGATGTTGAAGCTGAGGTTTCTCTTTTGAGATTCTAGAGATCAGGGATGTTGTTTGTTCTTCTTCCATCAGGTTGAGTCCAGACTTGGTGAAGGTCAGATGGACATGAAGAGCAGCCAGAAACTCCTGAACACTCAGGTGGATGAAGCAGAACACCGTGTCCTGGTACAGTCCTCTCTCCTCTCTAAAGATCTGTGTGAACACTCCTGAGTACACTGAGGCTTCCTTGATATTGATGCCACACTCTGTCAAGTCGGACTCATAGAAGATCAGGTTTCCTTTCTGCAACTGCTCAAAAGCCAGTTTCCCCAGAGACTGGATCATCTCCCTGCTCTCTGGACTCCAGTGTGGATCAGTCTCAGCTCCTCCATCGTACTTGATGCTCATCCGTTTGGACTGGACCACCAGGAAATGGATGTACATCTCAGTCAGGGTCTTGGGGAGCCCTCCTCCCTCTCTGGTCTTCAGCACATCCTCCAGAACTGTAGCAGTGATCCAGCAGAAGACCGGGATGTGGCACATGATGTGGAGGCTTCGGGATGTCTTGATGTGGAAGATGATTCTGCTGGCCTGCTCCTGGTCTCTGAATCTCTTCCTGAAGTACTCATCCTTCTGAGGGTCAGTGAACCCTCTGACCTCTGTCACCATGTCAACACACTCAGGAGGGATCTGATTGGCTGCTGCAGGTCGTGTGGTGATCCAGAGGCGAGCAGAGGGGAGCAGGTTCCCCTTGATGAGGTTTGTCAGCAGCACATCCACTGAGGTGGACTTTCTAACATCGGTCAGGATCTGATTGTTGTGGAAGTCCAGAGGAAGTCGACACTCATCCAGACCGTCAAAGATGAACAGAACCTGGAACTCTTCAAACCTGCAGAGTCCTGCTTCTCTGGTTTGAGTAAAGAAGTGATGAACAAGTTTCACCAAGCTGAACTTTTCCTCTCTCAGCACATTCAGCTCTCTGAAAGTGAAGGGGAATATGAACTGGATGTCCTGGTGGTCTTTGTCTTCAGCCCAGTCCAGAGTGAACTTCTGTGTTAAGACTGTTTTCCCGATGCCAGCCACTCCCTTTGTCATCACTGTTCTGATTGGTTCAGCTCTTCCAGGTGAGCCTTTAAAGATGTCTTCTTGTCTGATGGTTGCTTCTGGTCTGTCAGGTGTCCTGGATGCTGCTTCAATCTGTCTGACCTCATGTTCATCATTGACCTCTCCGGTCCCGCCCTCTGTGATGTAGAGCTCTGTGTAGATCTGGTTCAGAAGGGTTGGGTTTCCTGCTTTAGCGATCCCCTCAAACACACACTGGAACTTCTCTCTCAGAGTAGACTTCAGTTTTTGTTGGCACTCTGGATCAACAGTTCCTGAGTGAACAAACGAGACATGCCAGTCAAGTCAAATCAGAGTTTATTAATATGAAAAAAAAATGTAACTTCCAGAGGTGGAACAAGCTCCTCTCTGCCTGTTGTTTGGACATGGTTTCTGTTATCCAGACTGTATCTGGGGGTGCAAGACATGCCTAGGAAGGGGAGCCTCCCCCAGCAGGTAAAGGTGGCGCTCTAGGAGGTAATAAGGAATGATGGGTAGGATTCACCTTGCCTAGAACGCCTGTGGTGGCTTAACTACTGCGAAGGAGGCCTGAATTGTTGCAACGGTTGAACTGGAGGGTAGCCCTTGTCCTCACAAGAACATCACCCCACTTTCCCTGTCTCCTAGCTTTCTTCCTATGAAGAATGCCATAAGCTGGGGGACACAGGTATGCCAGTATGGTTGATGAAAACAGAGGAGGGCTTAAAGATTGCCTTCCAAACTAGTGCTCAAACGACATGTCTTGGGCATCTCTGATGTTTAAAAGCCCCTGACGATCATACACAAGTAGAGCAGAGGCATTTTACCAGCAATCACATTAAAAACTAAACTATGAATAATCTGGGTAGGCCTGAAAGACGGCTTGCTGTCCACGCTGCTGGTTCTGTATTGCTTCAATTAATGCTATCAATTAGTTGCAGCTACAGTCAGTCTGACAAATTTTAACTCAAAGATAAACTTGAAGAAGAAACCAGTTATCTAAGCTAGAATCATGTCCTAAAGATATAAAGGCCTGGATGACCATACATTTCTTACCGCTTAACTCTACTGTCTTTGAGGGCATCAGTCTGGCATCCAGCACCTCTGCTAGGAATCTAGGAGTCCTATTTGATCAAGATTTATCCTTCAACTCCCTTACTCAGCAAATTTCAAGGCCAGCCTTTTTTTTTACTTGCACAATATTTCTAAAATGAGACACATCCTGTCTCAGAGCGATGCAGAAAAACTAGTCCATGCATTTGTTACCTCCAGGTTAGATTACTGTAATACCCTTTAATCAGGCTGCCCTGATAAGTCTCTAAAGAACCTTCAGCTGGTCCAGAATGCTGCAGCTCGAGTACTCACTAGAACTAGGAAGAGAGAGCACACCTCTCCCATGTTAGCTTCTCTACACTGGCTCCCCATTAAATCTAGACTAGAATTTAAAATCCTTCTTCTGACCTACAAAGCTCTTAATGATCAGACACCTTTGTATCTTAAAGAGCTCATAGTGCCCTATCACCCCTCTAGAACACGCTCTCAACATTTTCAAATCCTCTTACTGCTCTGCAGACAGTCAGCCAGCTCCTCCTGCTTCATTCTCCTCAGGAAGTGCTGAGTGATCTTCAGAAATGCCACTCTGCTCCTTCTCTGCTCTTCATCCTCATCCTCCCTCAAACTCTTTAAGTATTCTGGGTAATCTGCCCTCAGAGCTCTCTGGATCTTCTTCAGCTCCTTTTTCACAAAACTGATGATTTTCTCCTGGAGCATCTGGAACAGAACAAAATAGAACATCAGATAATCCGTGACAGACAGAGAGCCTGCTGGTCTGCAGAGTGCAGCATGAAGACTGGATCACAATGGTGGTTCAGTATTTAGTCTGTAGATGGTCCTGTCCTCTAGGAATAGAGCTAATATTAAAGAAGCTTCATATCAGAGACATATCCTGGTGTTGTTTCCGGCTGAATAAGTCTGCAGTGCCTTTAGACCTGATGTGTTTATCAGAATGAAGCTGAAAGCAGCAGCTGTCATTAAAATGGAGCAAAGTGTTTCTGTTGTTTAATCCTCAAATTAGACTCTGGGTTTGTGTGAGACTACCATCCACCATGACCTCTGACCCTGTGCAGGTCAGAAATGTAAGACTTCATTCAATCAGTCAAACTCTGAGTGTGATCATGATCCAGGCAGAGACTATGTTTGTAAATCAATCAGGAAACAATTCAGAATCATCTACATCTAAAGAGTGTGTGCTCTGATTCTCAGGAGGAGCTGTGTTTGTACATTTACTCACCATAAATATGGAGTCCAGCTGTGTTTGATGCTGCTGGGCAGACTGACCATTGGGAGCCTCTGATCTCTGAACTCTGTGGAACAAATATAAGATCATGTAGTGTATATGATATAAGGGCACACAGTGTTGATGTGATAGATTCTATGTAGTGGATCCTGGTAGAAACACTGCTGGATCCTCCTGAAAACACAGGACGCACATGAAGGTACTACATGCTGAGTACAGTTTTTTCTGGGTCAAATACTGTTTACTGCTGTGGGATCCTGATGGAAACACAAACACTGAAAATGTTCACCTTTACAGAAAAAACACTAAGCACAATAATAATGAATTTTAAATGTTCAATGCAAAACACTAGTATGTTCAGTTTTAGAGTCTTACCTTTTATTAGTAGAAATCTTTCCATCTTTGGAATGGTAGGGTTTACCCATGGACCGGTCACTCTTGATGTTCACATGTAGGGCTTCAGGAGTACTAGAGTCTGGTCTCTTATGTTTGACACTAACAGAAGCACAAACACTAATGAATAAAGATGAGCACTGACTCTTACAGGTCTCAAATGTATCGAAAGTTTGTCATATGTTTTGTTTCTGATAAAACAATGTGATGAATAGTTACTTTTGATGAGCAGACTGATGTTCGTCTTTGAACGTGAATAGCTTATCCTTGGATTGGTCACTTTTTAGGGACATAAAGCTGGACACAGTAGAATCTGGTCTCTTGTGTTTGACACTAACAGAATCAAGAAATAGATGAATAAAGATAAGCAATTAATCTTACAGGTTTGAAATGTATCTAATGTTTTGATTATGATAAAAACAATGTGATGAATGATGAGCAGACCGATGTTCATCTTTGAACGTGAATAGCTTATCCTTGGATTGGTCACTTTTTAGGGACACAAAGCTGGACACAGTAGAATCTGGTCTCTTGTGTTTGACACTAAAAGAATCAAGAAATAGATGAATAAAGATAAGCAATTAATCATACAGGTTTGAAATGTATTGAAAGTTTGTCATGTTTTGATTCTGATAAAAAACAATGTGATAAATAGTTACCTTTGTTGAGCAGACTGATGTTCATCTTTGAACGTAAATAGCTTATCCTTTGATTGGTCACTTTTGAAGGACACAAAGCTGGACACGGTAGAATCTGGTCTCTTATGTTTGACCCTAACAGAATCACAAACATTGATGAATAATGATGAGCAGTGAATCGTACAGTTTTGAAATGTATCTTGTGTTTTGATTCTGATAAAAACAATGAAAAGTTACTTTTGATGAGCAGACTGGTGTTCGTCTTTGAACGTAAATAGCTTATCCTTGGATTGGTCACTTTTTAGGGACACAAAGCTGGACACAGTAGAATCTGGTCTCTTGTGTTTGACACTAACAGAAGCACAAACACTAATGAACAAACATGAACACTGACTCTTACAGGTTTCAAATGTATGTTGTGTTTTGATTCTGATAAAACAATGTGATGAATAGTTACCTTTGTTGAGCAGACTGATGTTCATTTTTGAATGTGAATAGCTTATCCTTGGATTGGTCACTCTTGAGGGACACAAAACTGGACACAGCTGAGTCTGGTCTCTTGTGTTTGACCCTAACAGAATCAAGAAATAGATGAATAAAGATAAGCATGAATCTTACAGGTTCAAGTAGTGCTGAAATGATTTAAAGCATATTAAATAAAGGGGCGCCATTGGCCTAGTGGTCTAACCGCGCCCCATTTACAGAAGCTATAGTCCTCGTCGCAGAGGTCGCAGGCTCGATTCCAGCCTCGACCATTTACTGCATGTCCACCCCACTCTCTACACCCCACATTTCTTTCTTCAGCTGTCCTATCAAAACAGCAAAAATGCCCAAAAATATAACTTAAAAAAACCCCAAAAGCATATTAAATGTTTTGATTCTGATAAAAACAGCGTGATAGTGTGATGATCAAACCTTCGTTCATCTTTGATCTTTACCAGTCCGCCCTTGGATGGATCGCACTTTAAGGACACGCAGCTGGTTGCAGGTGTCTTGTCAGGTTTAGCTGAGTCTGTTCTCTGATCTTTAATACTGAGGGAATCACAAAAAAATACAGAACACTTCAAATCACTGGGAAAATGTGACACACAGAGAGCTTTGAGTGTGAATAATGATGGTGGAGTGATGTGAGCTTTAACACAGAGAATAGACATAGAGTTAGAGATCTTCATCTCACCTCTGAGCTTCATGTTTCCCACACAGAGCGGTTTTAGAGAGAGGGGCTCCCTCCTCTCTGTCCTCACACTGATTCATAGTAGAACCTCCACCTTCACGCAAACACAACATGTTCCTCATTACAACAAGATGTACATCACAGACACCAGTACTCTCTGCCACGGTGTCATTTAGGATTCTACCACCAGATGGCGCCACATTAATTGTATTTCTTTTTACATACATGTACTTATTGTTTACTTCAGAGCTCATCTGGATCTATTTATAGTTCAATTCAGTTCGAACTGGGGGAAATTGGAATACTCTCAGTAGGATGCTGGCAGAACTTGGCAGAATTTTTTTCTCAAATAATCTTATAAGCTTTACTGAAGAGACTGTTAGATGTGAGACATCATATTTAGATCAGGGCAGCTCAAACACAAGATATGACAGACAATTCACATTTTGGGGCATAATTGAGCTGTTCGTAAAGCATGATAACCTCCTGTTGGTTTCTGTGTGTATGCGCTCATGTGTGTTGGTGGTGGGGGGGCTTTCATGAGTCGCCTTGTCCTGGGCACAGGCAAACCTGTCAGCTGGCTTGTACCCTGTTAATGTTTCAGCACAAAAAGTATTTAGAATACAGGGTGGTTGTTTTGGTACCACATGATGAAAGCTGCAGGTCAGATGGATCCACGTTTTTTTTAAATAATATAGAAAAACAGTTCAGCTATCTCACCCCCTTCCCCCAAACCCCCTCAACACTTATTTTAACTCTCCCTGTCCCATTAAAGTTACTAACCATAGACCTTTCCCTGAGCGTCCTCCTCCTGCTGTGGATGTTCCAGACTCCAGCTGATACAGACATGCTGGACTCCAGTGGCAACAGCTTCTAATACTAGTCTCATCACTATCACCGCTCCCTCTCTCTCTTCATCTCCCTCTATCCCTCTTTCCAGACCCAACTCGGTCTCAGCAGATGTGTGTCTAACATGAGTCTGGTCCTGCTGGAGGTTTCTGCCTGTTAAAGGAAGTTTGTCCTCTCCACTGTAACTAGCTAAATACTGCGAGGTGCAATGCTCATGGTGGATTAAGGTGGGGTCAGACTGAGTCTTACCCTGTCTTGGTGTTGGGTCTCTGTTCATAATTTGACATAGAGTGGTCTAGACCTGCTCTGCTCTGTGATTTGGCGCTATGCAAATAAAGATTGATTGATTGATCAGGTCTTTTCTGGGGTCATAGATTTGCTCTGATCCTAACTATTCAGGGAGACATGGGCTGGGTCCCAGAGTCTGTGCCATAAACATGTGAAATGATCCAATGTGGAACGGCTCATCAAAATGGCAGACGACAGAATAAACAAGGAGGTATTTATTTGGAGCAAAATACATAACTCTCCATGGACAAAAGAGCTTTACTCGATTTTTGAGGAGGTGGACATGCAGGAATACTCTGTGCTGGTATGTTAACTCTGTGATAGATAGGCTCTTGCTGAAGTTTAAAGAAAAATTATTTGAAAACATTGTGTCCAAACCAAAACTAAAGATGTGCGGATCAAACAGAATTTCATCTCTTGAGTTATCTGTAACATCTTGTTTATCTAGAAGCCAAAGATCCCCGGTCACATAGTAAAGATTTGGAGTTCTTCCTCACGCTATCGAGGTCAGTTGTTTTAAAAACATCCCAGAAGAAAACAGACTTTGTGAGTTGTGTGATTAGGTTGAATTGAAATCCTATTTTCTTTTGTACTCTACAAACTATGACAACCTCTGAGAGTTATTGTGTCATGAAATCGTAAAAAGCCTGTGGTGGATGGATGAGCGAAATTAGGAATGTTTTTTTTCTGTGGCTTGTTTAAGCTCGCTCATTTTGTCCCAAAAGCTGAAAAAGAAGACATGATAGTCTTGATAAGTCGTGTGTATGATGTCTTACTTTTCTTCTTCTGTTTCATGACAATGAATGAACGTGCTGTGCGCCCTGACCCTGGAGTGCGTGAATTTATGGTGTCTTGTGGGCCAATGTGGGCTAGGCATAGAATATATGTATGACACAAAAAAAAACTTCTGAAAATGAGCCACAGAATGAAGTCAAAATGTAAAAAGTGAAATAATCTGAGCAGGAGTCTACATCTCAGGTAGCACCGTGTCCGTTTCTCTGCTCACTCAGTGTGATTGACTAAATGAGTTTCAGCTTCAGTCACACTCAGGTTTCTACTTGTTCCTGTGTTCATTCCACCGATGCAGTCACCAAAATAACACATCAGATTTCCAACACCATCTCTACTGTTCTCAAATCAGTTTGACAGCCGCTCACACAAACATGATTTAAAAGTGTGTATAACATTACCTTCAGATGGTGAAAATAATCTGCATGAAGTCGATGAGTGATGGTGAAATTAATCAGCAGCTTCTTACAAGAATCCAACCAGAGAGAGAACAAACATGTAACTAACAGCAGGAGGTTTCCAGACGTCAGATTATCTTCTCTGTTCACCTTCACACTAAAGTGTTCTTTAAGGAAACGTTATCACACAGCAGATCTGACCTTTGGAATAAATCATTCTAACAACTGCAGTCAAACATTAATAGACAGAACAAAACCTTATCAGATGGATTATAAAGGTCTCATGATACAGTTTTATACTCACTGACTGTAATTTAATACAAGGAGTGTTATGAAGCTTATAGAGCAATCACCACATTAGAAATGCTGACTTCAACTGACCTCCTGCTAATCTAGAAAACAGACAGGAATGAAGCTTAGGCCATAACCCAACCACTTTGCTAACAGCTAAACCCCCCACCTGTCAGTCAAGGAGGCCACACCCCTATTCATATATAACTCAATATACAACCTCAATTCAAAAAGGACGTGGAATGCTACATAAAATGTTGATATATGTGTTTCTAAAAAGTTTGACATTATGATTTATCAAATCCCATCAGACGTTCTCCTCAGACTCTTTCCAAACAAAGACCCAACATCAAGACCGGATCAGATCCAGTCCCATCTTCCAGACAGGACTCAGTCTGATCTCATCTTAATCCACCATGAGCAGAGCACTTTGCAGCATTTAGCAAGTTACAGTGGCAAGGACAAACTTCCTTTAACAGGCAGAAACCTCCAGCAGGACCAGACTCATGTTAGACACACATCTGCTGAGACCGTGTTGGAGAGAGGGATAGAGGGAGATGAAGAGAGAGAGAGATGATAGTGGGGAGACGGATAGTAGTAGTTGTAGCAGCTGGAGTCTGGCACGTCCACAGCAGCAGAGATTCAGAGGAACCTACAAGACAAGGGAGCTCAGGGACTCCAGAAAGGTCTATGAAAAGAGAGAAGAGAGGGAGACCAGAAGAAAGAAAAAGAGGAGAATAAATGGTGAAGGAATGACAGAAGGAAAGGACGGGGTGAGAAAAGGAGACATAAAGGATGAAGAAAGAAAGAAAGAAAGAAGGAAAGAAGGAAGACAGAAGAAGAGAGAGATGTGATGAAAGAAAGAATGACAGGAGCAAAGAAGGAATGACAGGAAAAAGGAATGAAAGAGAGAAAGAAGGAAGGAAGGAAAGAATGAAGAACAGAAAAGAAAGGAGAAATGAAGGAAAGAAGAAAAAAGAAAGAAAACAAAGAAAGAAAAGGAATGAAAGAAGGACAGCAGGAAAGAAGGAATGAAAGGAAAAAGGAAAGAAAGAAAGACCCCAAAAAGGAATCTACAGCAGAGACCCAGAGGAACCTACAAGACAAGGGAGCTCAGGGACTCCAGAAAGGTCTATGGTTAGTAACTTTAATGGGACAGGAAGAGTTAAAGTGAGAGATAGGCAGAGAGAGGAGAGAGAGGGAAAGACAGGGTCCCAGTGTGTCAGTCTAAGCCTATAGCAGCAGAACTAAGACCTGGTCCAAGCCTGATCCAGATCTAACTATAAGCTTTATCAAAAAGGAAAGTTTGAAGCCTACTCTTAAAAGTAGAGAGGGTGTCTGCCTCACGGACCCTGACTGGTAGATGATTCCAAAGGAGAGGGGCCTGATAACTGAAGGCTCTACCTCCCATACTACTTTTAGAGACTTTAGGTATGACGAGCACACAATCACACACACAGTTTGTCTTGTACACCTGGTGGTTTTAATGGAAACAGAACAGTCACCATCTGACTTCATAGAAACATGTTTGTACAACCACACATCAAACCACAGTGACACACAGCGAGAGTGTTTCTGCTCTCATCAGGTCACATCAACAGCAGGTACAGGATGCTAACAGTGGATGACTGAATGAGGACACGATGAGCATGGTGGACTAGTGGTTAAACAAGAGTCACAGGTTCAATTCCCAAAATCTGCCGGCGTGCCACTGGTCAAATAAAACACACTCTACATTCTGTGTATGGAGAGCAAGATCAGACTATTATGGAATAAATAAATGAACAATGGGAATCTAATGTGTACATCAACTTTACATAAATATGACCAACTTAAAGGCACAAAATAAAGACATACAATCATTTATAATAAACGTTTCTATATGTATAACAAGAATAGTACACTGAAGGTTAAATGTTTGTTTTTGCTCAATTTAAAGGAAAAATATTAAACCGTCCGTGCTCTTATTGTTTAAGATTAATCCATGTTTTTATGTTGTTTAATTACATAATTATGTTTTAGTAGAGCTGATTGGGTCATCTATTGATGCTTCAGTTTAAAGTCATGTCTTGGTGACATTATGCTGCTGATTATAAGCTGTGAAACTACTGAAAATAAAACAGTGAATATATATTTAAACTAGAGCTGACACCATCAAACGTGCAGTCATTTCAAAAGAGACCATCTTATTGTTACAGATCATTTATAGAATATCTATCAGTACATGTTTATTATTTACAGATTAGTATGCAGTATTTATTTATGAATGTGCTAAATGAACGTGAGGTCTGATTCAAGTCCTGTTTTCATCCCAGATAAACATGAGTATATAATTTAGTACTGACCTGAAACAAACACTAAAATATTAAATATCTCATAATTGCTCTACATTTTAAACACGTTTTGGATATTTCAAACAGCTGAATGTTACCTGCTCTCAGTGGTTTTGGTACGATAGCTAGCATTATTCTGTGGTCAGGCTCAGGATAAAGTTTAAAGGCTCCAGAGTAGGGATGTACACAATTCATCGATTATGGATTAAACTCAAAACACGCAATTTTCTGTCAAGTGGAACAAACATCAAGTGGTCTCATATTTGGTTCAGCTATCAGGGAGGTTTGATCAGTGAATCAGCTGTTAAAGGTGTTTCCCACAGTGGAGACGCTCAGCTGGCGGCTGCGGCTGAGTGACAGGTCTCCATGAGCGCTTTTTTTTTAAAGAGGATCAATCAAGCGGCAACCTCCGGTTTCAAACGATGAAGCCCATGCGAAAGTGTTATAAACTGCAGTTCATCGAGAATCCACTTGAGGCTGGCTGCAGAAACACCGGAAACCACATACACATGAATGGAAAAAGGCGATCTTTGCAGCATTAATAAACATGTTTACAGCCTGGTTTAAAAAACGGCTTGGCTCTACGTAGCTAATCTCTAGCGGCACACACTGTATGGGGGTGAATTTTTTTCTAACATGACGGTTCAGAAGGTATTAAGATTACGAGTTTTTGCCCAAATAAGGAACACATAGCTGTTGGCTAAGAGGCTCAAACTCCGCCCCTTTACGTCACACTGTGCCTGGTTGAGTTCCGCATTTCCAATATGGCTGCCGCCGTCAATTGGCTTCAAAACAGCGCTCACGGATACTACGTCCATATTTTATACAATACGCAACTGCTGCCAACGACACAGACACGAAGGTTGACAACTATAAACAGGACATTTCCCACCTTCAGATACAAATCCAACAGACTGGTGGGAATTGCTCGTACGCTATGTTTGCAGAGCAGCAACATCAGAGCCGTCTGGGCTTTTCTGCTGCTGGACTGATTCTGACCCGGTTGAGCTCCCAGCTGACACCTGACCGAATACACACGTTTATTTGTCTCAATAAGAACGAGTAGACAGAAAACTGGACTGGTACGTTCCTGTTAGTATTATGAGCCTTCACATTATAAGACCATGTCCGTTGAGAATATTTTTACGAGCCTGATGGTTGATATCAGTGTTAAACATGTATTCAATACCGTCAGATATATTCATGTTTTTGCTGTAGAAAATATAATTTAGGGGGAAAAACTATATTTGGCTTTGTTTTTCACATAAGAATATAATTTTTTTTATTGATTAATCGATAATTGATCGTTAACATTTCCAAAAATCGATCATGGAAAATACTTAAAATGTACATCCCTACTACAGAGGTGTCTTAAAGTGAATTTTGGAGATGCTACGCTAGCAGTTCCTCCCGCCTTCAGTTTTTGAGCGAGGGCGGTCAGATCTTTGGCCTTTGTGCTAAGCTAGGCTAACATATCCTGGTTTCTGTCCTGTCCGATGAAAATAATCTACCTGAAATATTGAACAGTGGAGAGGACGAAGAAGTAGAGGATTATTTTAACAGTTGACCGTTCTTCTGAGAGGAAGCAGCAGCTGATAATCTGACAGAATAAAGGGAAGTCTTAAGGCTGATTTATACTTCTGCGTCGCCCCTACGCAGCAGGGGCTGACGCGGACATGAGCCCACATACTTGTGCGTCGATGTGTCCGTGTCGCGCAGCAATTCTCCTCCGAAACGCTTGAGGGCAGTGCGGTCTCTCTGATAGCCGGTCGCCTGCTTCCGGTCCCGCTACGATCTCTGTTTACTTTTCCACAGAGTTTCAGAGCGTGTTCTGTTAATCTACAGCTGATACATGTTGCTGTTTATCATACAGACATGATTACATGAAGAATAGAGAGGAGGAGATGAAATACACGGCCGATATGTGGCCGATGTCCGGGATCCCGGAAGTGCTGTGAATGCGGGAAAGACCAAGCCGTCGAGCGGACCAATCACAGAGCTTGCGGTCCGCGTCGGCTCTACGCGTAGTTACATTTTGGAGGAGGTGCACGTCAGCTACGTGCGTAGGCCTCTGCGTAGGTACGGGAGCTACGCGGACCTACGGCGTAGGCTACGCCATCGATTCGACGCAGAAGTATAAATCAGCCTTATGTTCAGTCACATTTAGTGGTTAGTCCTCGTAGCAGTAATCCACATGGGTTAGATTTAATCTGAATCTTTGCTGTGGCTCTGACATGACGCTTTAAGAGCTGCAGAGAGAACACGTCGGTAAAACCTGAATGACGTTAGTGTCTTGACAATTCTTTAAAAACTTTTCACTGCAGAGGAAAAACTCCAAACACATCCTCACATCCTGTACAAAAAGGTGCTTTACACAGAGTTCAGACAAATATAATGTGAGGACATAACAAAGACAGACATTTAAATATGTAAATACAAAACGCCGGAGAGGACGCTGGGAAAGATTTTCATACTGTTGTTTTTAGATGGTTTTATAAAAAGCTGTTGTATGAAATATAAACCGTCTTCTTCACACTCCTTTTTTTTTTTAAGAGCCAAATAATTTATGAGTTTTAAGACAAGTTGAGAGTTTTCCGTTCTTTTTAAAATTAAATTATAATCTTTCTATGATCAGGAGAGATAAATCCGTCAGTGTTTTATTCCTCTGGCTGCTCTCAGCGTGACTCCACACTGAGTTTCTGAGTTACAGTGTCTCTGAGTTTTATTTTGAAGTTCTTTGGTTGCGTTTTTATTCAGCTCAGATTCAGGAACTTTTCCCTCAGATTCTTCACCATGCTCTGCTGACCCGCCTCCGTCTTCAGCCCGCAGCCTGATCTTGTTTTCGGGGACTCTTCGTCCTGATCGTTGGAGGATGCTGCGGCGGTGTCCGGCTCTTGAGGCTTCGAAGGATCAGATTTGGCTCTCACTTCCTCCCTCTGTTTGTATTCGTCAGACTCCTGATAGGCCCGGCAGCGGTCGATAACGGCCATGATGGAGAGTTTCTCCCTGCTGGTTGGTGAACGGATCTGGATGTAGCTGTCATCTTCTTTGGATTCATTGTCTGTCTCAGCAGGTTCTGACCCGGGCTGCGACTCAGGCTCTGGAAGCTTCTCCATCACGATGATCTTCTGTTCAGGGTCGCTCGGTAGCATCGCCTCAGCTGCGACGTAGAAACCGTCGATAGAGACCTGGTCCTGTAGCTTCAGCAGCTCCATCATTTGTTCTCCGCACAGCCGAGGGTCCAGAGAGTTGGCTCTGAGAAGCCGCTTGGTGCGTTCCTCTCTGCCAACCTCCCCCTGAGGATTTTGGGAAGGAAGCCCACTTGGAGCATCATCTGTGCGAGGCAGGCTGGAGAAGTAGCTGGAGTGTCTTCTCAGAACACCTTCAGAGATCTGCTCCGGGATGGAGCGACTCCGGCCGACGGCACTCTTCTGGGCGCGACTGTGAATGGCGTACTTGGAGCGGAGTTCGCTGACGTCGGGCCAGTTGAAGCCCTCGATGGGAGGTGTTGGACTGAGGGGGCTGTGGGACTGAGCCCGGCCCGGGGAAACCCCTCTGGAGCTGCCCACTGAACTAGAGGTGAGGCCATGGGCAGGAGGGGGGACCTGGTCCACAGGACTCAGTGGTAGAGAGGCTGACTGGTTTTGAGAAACCAGGGGCAGAGTCAGGTGTGATTTACCTGAAAAACACAAAACAAGAATAAATCCACGGAGCAGGTTCATTTCTTAAAGGGATATTTCAGTTTTTTTGAATTGGGGTCGTATGAGTTACAGTACATTAGTGCTCCTGTTAGCCACAATGAGTGCCGGTGAGCTCTTATCCTTTAATGAGAACATTCCCAGAGGACCGGCAGGTAAGCTGGGATATTTTCTCTGCAGACGGGGTCGCCTATTTCACGTAATTTTGCCCAAGTTAAGAAAATATGTTCCAGGCACTCATCACGGTGCAAATGCATGAACCAGTAAAAAAAATTGGAGCTCTTCAGTTTGCCGTCAGTCTTTGTTTTGGGACTATTTTCAGACGCACCTCACAGACCGGTGTTCTTCCGCTGCATGAGCACGGATACACGCCGATCGTCCGCAGAGAATTGTAGCCTAGCTTACCTGCCGGTCCTCTGGGGACTTTCTCATTAAAGGGGAAGAGCTCACCGGCACTCATTGTGGCTAACAGGAGCAATAGTGTACTGTAACTCACACGACCCCACTTAAAAAAAACCTGAAATATCCCTATATATATGAACAAACAACCACAAGGAGACCAACGGTGGGATAAACCGGTCTGGAGTCATGTGTAGGAGCGTAACTGTGGATGTTTGATGGAATAATGAAAGCAAAGACAAACCTGCGCTCTCCTTCTCCTCCACCACACAGGGTAAGCTCTTCTTGCTGATCTGGAGGCACTGTCGGACCGCCGGATTGGGGGTCTTGATTCGCTGGCTGTACTGTCGAGCTAGGTGGAGGACTTTGCTCTTAGTTTTGTCTGCATCGTCCAGCTGGTTTGAATCCTTGCTGCGTCTTTCCCCCTCTAGCTCCGCCCTTAGCTGGGCGACCCGAGGGACCTGAGCCCTGAGGACGATCTCTTCCCTGAAGGTCCTCAGAGTGTCTCTGAGATGTCCCGTCTGAGTCACACCAGAGGCTTTGTGCTTGAGGGAGAGAGGACTCGTGGATTCCTCTGTGATGGTGCTAAGGTCAGATGGCACACTGTCTCGGTCGCTGAGTTTGTTTGGGGTCTTTGTGGTCTCAGAAAGGTCACCAGGCACTCTGGAGTTTCTTAAAGCTTTACGAGATCGACCGTGTCCCCCGTGCTGACTTTGGGATCTGTCAATCTCTTGCTCCATCGTTTGCCAGATCTTGATCATTTCAGATGAAGGTCTGAACTCCTCTTCCTCAAGAGGACTGTCCTGCACAGTTTGAGATCTGGACCTGTGCCTTCCTCCTGAGACTTCTGGATCTTTGTTTGCCAGGTCAGCCTTAGAATGATCCAAAGAGTCATGTGCGACCATGTGAGCGGGGGTCTCTATGGGTAAAGCTGGATTTGAGTCTGCTGTGGGGTCTGTTTGGACAGGATCATCCTTTTGGGGGCAGTTGAACCGGCTGACAGAGCTCCTCACCAGCCCAGTTGGGATGTAGGTCAGACTCTCCCTGCGCTGGAGGCAGAAGGTGGCATCCCTGCTCTCGGCGTTCTCGTAGTAGTTCTTGATTTTCCCGATGAGGATCTGGTCCTGTTTGGACAGGGTCGAGTCCCGTCTCCGCCGGATGCCTCTGTCAGTGTCAAAGAGGCTATCGTCCCGAGGAGACAGGAGGGTCAGATCTGTGGTGCCGAAGGTCTCTGGAGGATCAGAACAGGCACTGCTGAGCCTCAAAGCTCGGTCTGAGGGTTCAGGGTTGAGACTGACGCTGCTGCTGGTCCGGCTGAGGACGCGAGGTGAGGCACAGCCGAGGGAGCGAGTGTCGTCCTGGACCAGGCTGCCTCGTTTTATACTGTTAGTGAAGTGTTGAGCGATGGCGCTGGCTTTGTCCAGGACAGAGGAAGGAAGGATGCTCCTGGCTCCGGTCTCTTTCTCTGCTGCCCCCTTCACGTCCTCCTCGTCCTCGGAGGACTCCGCACTGCTCAGGGTTTTAGAGTCTGAGTCGGGCGTGGCGGAGGACCGCTCCTCTATGTGCTCTGGATCTCTCTCAGGGTTCAGCTCTGACCTTTGAGGGGACACTGAGGTCCGGGCAGGCGTAGTTGATGAACCGTCGGAAACAGAGGAGAATTCTGGTTCTAGGTTTTCTGTCAGTTTGGACTCTGAAGTCTTCTTCTGTGGTGTTTTATACGTGGAGGTCTAGAAAATATGAAGTCAAACAAAAGACAAATCATCAGAGCTGAAGTTCAAACTGACTTTAAATGAAGTTTAACTCCTGAATGAGTTAAACTTCAACTAGAGAAATGAAAACTGCTTTCAGGTTTCAGGGAGAAGACAAACTGAGATGTAAATAAGAAAACCTCTAAATCAACTCATGTCATGATGGGGGCAGATATTAGTGAACAAGTGACAACTTGTGAAAGACGAGTGTTTTCTAAATCACTCATTTTCATTTCAGGGAAATTTTTAACATGTTCATGACCTGTTGAAGAGTTCAACAAGTTTCTTTCATTACCCACCTGCTCAAATGTTGCTTTAGCTCCTCCCCCCTCCCCATCTTCAGACAATCTGACATTTTCTTTGTTGCAGCCATCAGCAGAGACTCCGCCTCCCCCGAGCTCCTGCAGCTGAAACAGAACACCGGGAAAAACTCTTTAAAAATCAGCACAGCACACAGAAGGCCCACGACACATCATCAGATCTCTGCTTCAAACTCAAAGACTGTTCGCTCCATCTGAGAGGGTCAGCTCATCCAAATCACATTACATAAAAGACGTTTTTTAAAATGACACTTTGGATGTTTTGAGCTTCACAAACATCATTCTGATTGAAGAGGACCAATCTTTAAAATCTACAGACTTCTTTATTGTTTAATGTTGTTGCAGAGGGTTCTCTCTCTGACGGACTGACCCTTCATTTCAGACAGAACAAACAGCAACAACCATCAGCCATGAGATCAATCCTGTGCAGCAGCTTCACACAGCGCACACAGTGACCACTCGGACATGCAAATAAAAGAAAATCAGCAACCAAATACCAAGAGGCAGAAAACTACCACACCCCAATGTGAAGACTGTCACAGTCTGAGATCAAACAACACTCTGCAGAAGCTCCTGAAGCTGCACCAAAGAAAAACATTCATAAAACAAAAAAAATAAAAAAAGGACTCAAAAAACATGAAAAAGTGGAAATTTTGCTACTGAAACGAAAAAAACATGAAAAGTGAAAATTTTGCCTCTGAAGTGAAAAAACATGAAAAAGTGAAAATTTTGCCTCTGAAGCGAAAAACATGAAAAAGTGAAAATTTTGCCTCTGAAGTGAAAAAACATGAAAAAGTGAAAATTTTGCCTCCGAAGTTAAAAAACATGAAAAAGTGAAAATTTTGCCTCTGAATCGAAGAAACATAAAAAAGTGAAAATTTCGCCTCTGAAGTGAAAAATCATGAAAAAGTGAAAATTTTGCCTCTGAATCGAAGAAACATAAAAAAGTGAAAATTTCGCCACTGGAGTGAAAAAACATGAAAAAGTGAAAATTTTGCCTCTGAAGCGAGAAACATGAAAAAGTGAAAATGTTGCTACTGAAACGAATAAAACATGAAAAGTGAAAATTTTGCTTCTGAAGTGAAAAAACATGAAAAAGTGAAAATTTTGCCTCTGAATCGGAGAAACATAAAAAAGTGAAAATTTCGCCTCTGAAGTGAAAAAACATGAAAAAGTGAAAATTTTGCCTCTGAATCAAAGAAACCTAAAAAAGTGAAAATTTCGCCACTGGAGTGAAAAAACATGAAAAAGTGAAAATTTTGCCTCTGAAGCGAAAAAAACATGAAAAGTGAAAATTTTGCTTCTGAAGTGAAAAAACATGAAAAAGTGAAAATTTTGCCTCTGAAGTGAAAAAACATGAAAAAGTGAAAATTTTGCTTCTGAAACGAAAAAAACATGAAAAGTGAAAATTTTGCTTCTGAAACGAAAAAAACATGAAAAGTGAAAATTTTGCTTCTGAAGTGAAAAAACATGAAAAAGTGAAAATTTTGCCTCTGAATCGAAGAAACATAAAAAAGTGAAAATTTCGCCTCTGAAGTGAAAAAACATGAAAAAGTGAAAATTTTGCCTTTGAATTGAAGAAACATAAAAAAGTGAAAATTTCGCCACTGGAGTGAAAAAACATGAGAAAGTGAAAATTTTGCCTCTGAAGCGAAAAACATGAAAAAGTGAAAATTTTGCTTCTGAAACGGAAAAAACATGAAAAAGTGAAAATTTTGCCTCTGAAACGAAAAAAACATAAAAAAGAGAAAATTTTGTCTCTGAAGTGAAAAAAATGAAAAAATGAAAATTTTGCCTCAGAAGCAAAAAAAACATGAAAAAGTGAAAATTTTGCCTTTGAAGTGAAAAAACATGAAAAAATGAAAAAATTGCCTCTGAAGTGAAAAAACATGAAAAAGTGAAAAAAATTGCCTCTGAAGTGAAAAAACATGAAAAAGTGAAAATTTTGCCTCAGAAGCAAAAAAAACATGAAAAAGTGAAAATTTTGCCTTTGAGACGGAAATACCTGAAAAGTGAAAATTTTGCCTTTGAGACGGAAATACCTGAAAAGTGAAAATTTTGCCTTCAAAGTGAAAAATCATGAAAAAGTGAAAAATTTCCCTCTGGAGTGAAAAAACATGAAAAAGTGAAAATTTTGCCTCTGAAGTGAAAAAACATGAAAAAGTGAAAATTTTGCCTCAGAAGCAAAAAAAAACATGAAAAAGTGGAAATTTTGCCTCTGAACCGGAAAAACATGAAAAGTGAAAAATTTGCATCCAATGTGAATAAAAAAACAAAAAAGTGAACATTTTGCCTCGATAGTGAAACATTCATAAAACAAGGCAAAAAAAAGGACGTATGTTCTGTTTCTGAAGGTTGTTCGAGCTTCTTCTCAGGAACAAACTATTAATAATGAACCTCAGAGCAGCCAAGAATCAAATCAAATCCACATTTAAACTGCTCTTGTACTTGTGCAGGAAGCACAGGGAGAACAAACCTTCCTGATGTCAGATTATCAGATTAAAAATCAAACTCCCTCCAGAGCTTTCACCAGTCAGGAACACATAAACAAAATCAGGTTTGACTCTCTTCTGTTTCTATGAGAGCGGGTGAATTGTAGCTCTGTGTGGTTCTCTTTCTCTTCAGCTCGTTTGTAATGATTGAATCTTAAATGTCCTGTAAAGTATGATCGATGTGGCTCTGCAGAAACATCTGAAAACAAAGAGCCGGTCTAACACTCTTCAGTTTCTCCCAGCTCTGATCATGAGGAAGTAAAGTTACCTTGAGGTTGATGTATAAAAAGCACCATCAACAGACCCCTCCCCCCCCCATGCAGCTGAGCGTTAGTTCACACATGCAGCTCATGCAGCAGCGGCCTGAGAGCAGTCAGTTATCACTGAGCGATGAAGAGGATGAAGAGGCCTGTAAGTTATGGATGTTATGGAGCTGGAGTGGGTCAGGTGGCGGCCATGTTGGGTGGAACATGAAGGAAGAAGCCCAGACTGGCAGCAGAAACCCTCACCGTCACCATGGTAACCTGGGCCGTGAGCGGCCAGCAGGACAGCGCCGCCAGCAAGGAGCTGGCGAAGTCGTCTACCTGGTCGTCCTCCAACAGGTCGTCCAGCTCGCTGTCCTCTGTCTGATGAGACCGCTGAGGAGACAACCGCCCCCCCTCTTCCTCCTCCTCCTCCTCTTCGCTGCAGATCAGCTGCTCCACCGAGTCGTTCCTGCAGCTGAGCTCCTGCTCCTCCTCCTCCTCCTCCACCTCCTCCTCCAGGACCAGGTCGGGGGGCTGCAGGGAGCAACCCTCCTCCTGTGACCCCTCCTCGCTGTCTGAGTGCTGCAGGACGTCAAACACTCCTCATGTTTCCTGTTTCTCTTCATCTTATCCGTTCTGTTACATACCACTGACTCAAGTGAGGGACCCTCAGGGGCCCCAAACCCAGTGGTGATGTCATCACTCACGAAAACATGAATCAGCATGCAACATTAATGTGAAATATCAACCACAGCTCCACCTCGGGTCCTCGTGTCTTACAGAGGATCTCTGAGGGACACAAAGGGGGACCGAGGGGATTCTGCAGATCCATGAAACATGCTAACATGCTAACGTGCATATCAGTTATTACTTTGATGCTGAGAGAGACTTATTAAGAGGTGATCCACGATGAGCAGGAGGGGCAGGAAGAAGGGAAGGTATCTGGGTGGAGTTAACCAGCTTGTTCTTACCTTGATGGCTGCTGTGAGATCTACGGAGGAAGAAGAAGAAGAAGAAGAAACAGACGGTGATTAGTTCAACAGTCAGTCAGTTTTTGAGGACAACACAAAAAACAAACTCATCATTCAATCTGAACGCATCACGGTGTGTTCAAGGACACTTTTAAATGAAGGCCAAAATAAAAGTTAAAAATAAATAAAGTTATTAACCATCAGATAAGCTCTGCTGAGCTGACAGTCCTCTCAACATGTTGGACTTCTAAAGAAACTGAAGACTTGAGGAGCTAAGTGTGACGGACAGTGAACGCAACACGAGGCATGAACTCAACAAGGTGTGTATTTACCTTTGCTGCTCTTCACCGTCTGTTTGTCGGGCTCTGATGGAGAGAGAAACGATCAGCTGATTAAAAGAACAGAACAACACACTGATACAAATGGACATATATATTGTGTGTGTGTGTGTGTGTGTGTGTGTGTGTGTGTGTGTGTGTGTGTGTTACCAGACTGTCGTCGTCCCTGACGTCCGTCTGGGTGAAACTCATCAGACTGAAAAGATGAAGCTTTCTTCAGCCGCTCAGGACTGTAACGATACCGTGGAGGGTCTGCAGGAAAACAACAAAAACAAATACATGTCAAATTCAAGATAAACAATGACGGCAACATCACAAATAACAACAAGATGTAACAAAACAAACAAAAATCACATCATTGACATAAAGTGACCGTTAGCATTAGCATTAAGCTTGAGTTAACGTGTGAAGCTCTGACTCTTTATGTGCTCTGTTTGATCTTTGACTGTTTCAGAAATATTTACTCACATGTTGGATTCATTTCCAAGATGGCGTCTTTGGCCTGAAACAACAAACAAACAAACACAACAATAAGTACCCGAACACTGGAGAAGGTACCGATATCATGGTGTGTTGTGTGTGAGGTGCAGCGTGTGACCTTCTGAGGGATGATGGCGTGGTGGTTTTCCAGAATGGTGCGTTTAATGTGATGAGCCCACAGCTTCTTCTCCTCCACCGTCCTCGCCTGAGACAAAGAAACATTCACACAACAGAAGGTTTTATTCATGTGTATTTTACAATACAAACACAGTGGATGTGTTCAGGTGTGTGTGGCGTTTGAGGAGGGCTCACCTGTACGGTGTGAGGCTGTTTGGGATGTTTGTAATGAGTCACACTGAAGCTCAGAGAGTCTTTGGCGCTTTCCATCAGCATCAGCGTGGAGCACTGACACACAAACAAAGACATGAATTAAATTGGTTCAGGTTTCGTTTGAACAACAGATGTTTTGGCTAACATCAGACTTCCACCAGATCCATGTCCGGTCCGGCTCCGTGCTCTCTCGTCAGTCAACACCCACCGGTTGTGTTTTCAGAACGCAGCACGGAGCAGGAGCACCGGACAGCTGGAGTCATGTGACCGAGGTTTTATCCCCCTCCTCTCCTCATCCATGTTGTCTTTCTGGTCCTCTGAAAACCTCTGACCTTTATTCTGAAAATTAACCGGATGTTTTCATTTTGTTTTGGTGAAACCTGACTTCCTGTCCCGCTCCACCTGCTCTGTTGAGATTGATGCGTTGTGCTCCGGCATCCGGGAACAATAGAAGTCTTGTGTATCTGATCTGGAGGGCTCCGACCTGCCGGATCAGAGACGCACCCGGAACGCAACGGAGCGGATCCAGTGGAAGTTAACACATTGACTAGAATAGAAACCGATCAGATCTGGTGCTGTGACGGATCGGGAAAGACCGGACATGGATCTGCTGGAATTTGGCCTCCACTGTGTCTTCAACAACACATTCACTCCATGGTGTCCCCCAGGGTCCCCTGAGGGTTTACATGCTCTCTCTTTGCAACATAATCAGCAAAAACAATGTGAACCAAGGAGACTGGAGGGAATAAATATCCAAACTGGCCTAGGAATGCTTTTGAATCCCCCAGGAGGAGCTAGAAAACATTGCTGGGTACACTTGCTTAGCCTGCTGCCAACACAAACCGACCCCCAAGAAGAAAATAGATGATATGTCTGAAGTCTGAGTTTCCCTCCTGTGATTTTCCCTGCAGTCTAAAACACAGAACAGTGTGTGTGTTAGTTTCTCACAGAGATGTGTGTCTTGTAGACGAAGTGCTCTCCACGTCGTTTGGTGATCAGCAGCATGCGGTCGAACAGGAACAGCGTCCTCTCGTTCTTGGCTCGGTGGACTTTGAAGGTTCCCTCCAGGACCAGTTCCCCGTATGTGGTGAGGTCAGGACCTTTCCAGTTCAGCAGCAGAGACTGGACCTCCTGCAGGAGAAACACGACACAAGCTCTCAGACAGGAGGAGGGTTAAATCGGACGGGGGGAGGACGGTCTCTGTGTTCCCTTTGTTTCACTGATTGGTCATGTGACCTACCTGCAGCCTGACGGCGTGCTCGTGCTTCCTCTTCATGTCGTTGATGTACCAGGCGACCCCCGTCATGGTGTAGATGGCCTCCTCCACCACCTCATAACCCTCCTCTAACGGGTCGAAGTGCTTCGCTATCTCCTGCAAGAAAACAACACCTTCATCAGCATCATCATCGTCCTGATCATCTCCAACATCATCATCACTATGGTCAGCATCAACACAGTCTCCATCTTTATTACTATGATCAATATAAACATACTCATCACCATCATCATCATCACTATGCTCTTTATAATCATCATCGCCATCCTTCCTTTTTGTCTTCACTCTCATCATCATTATCATCATCATCATCTTCATCTTCATCATCATCATCATCATCTTCATCTTCATCAGCTTTATCATAATGTAATCATCATCAATCTTTACAATCTTTAACACCATCATTATTACCAACATATCCTAATCACCATAACCACTTCATCACTTCATCATTATCTACATCTACAGAGACACCATCATCATGTTTATCATTGTATCTCTCTAACTGTTCTCAGGTGATGTCAGTGATGTCACTCAGGTGTAAGGGGGGTCGTACCTGGAGCAGCAGGTGGTATTTGAGGATCCTCTGAACAGGTTTGAGCAGGTAAGAACCCAGAGGCAGCGAGCGCTTCAGGGACGCCTGACGCTCCCGGAAGAACTTAGCCAGGGATTTGATCCTCATGCACTCCGTCAGCGCTGCCACCGAGCTGCAACAGGAAGTGAGGACAGGTGGACTCAGGTGAGTTCAGGTGTCAAGTGTAGAAGAAGAGGGACTGTGGTGTGAACACACTGGTGTGGTCAGGGGAACAAGTGGAGGAAACAAGGTGAGACATTTTGAGGTGTGAACAGTGGAAGAGTTCTAGGGAAGGGAGGACCACTTTAAAGAAAAATAGTTAAATGGATTTTACATTTCAGGTTTCACTGAAGGACGAAAAGTTTAAAGAATGTTAAAACATTGAAATGTGATCATCTCTAGTTTCATGAGAAACTGGGTCAGCTGACAGCTCGGGGGAATAAATAAACCTGAGGTGAGATCATCAGGTGAGCTGAATGTGAAACGCATAAGAGACAGGAGGATGGTTTTAACCTCCTTAGAAAAAAAATCTGTTTTCAAAGAGCTGTGTTTGTGTTCCTGAACGCATCACCAGACATCACAAACAGTGTGTGTGTGTGTGTGTGTGTGTGTGTGTGTGTGAAACTGTTGTATAGAGTATAATCTGAGTACTTACTTTGGGTAGTTGGTGCAGTACTGAGTGTAGATCTCGAAGTACTCGCTCTGAAAAGAGACAAAGTCCTTCAAAAACACGAATCACAATCAATAATTTCTATTTATAAAGCACCAAATCACAACAAACGTTACCCTCAGACTCTTTCCAGACAGAGCAGGTCTAGACCGGATCAGATCCAGTCCCATCTTCCAGACAGGACTCAGTCTGATCTCATCTTAATCCACCATGAGCAGAGCACTTTGCAGGATTTAGCAAGTTACAGTGGCAAGGACAAACTTCCTTTAACAGGCAGAAACCTCCAGCAGGACCAGACTCATGTTAGACACACATCTGCTGAGACCGTGTTCAGTGAACTGATCTGTCCTCTGAGGGAAATGTTGTCTCAGAAGATAAATTATTTTAAGATAAAGGTTTTCTTAAAGAAGAGGGTCAAGCTAACCAAGACCTCCTGTGGGTAAAACACTTCTTATAGAACCTCGTCTAACCCCACTTCAAAAATACAGAACTATCCCTTTAATCACTCTGAGAGTAACAGTTTGTTCTCCTGCTGTCAGACTTTCTGATTTTATTTAAAGAAATAAAAAATGTCACCTTCATGACGAAGCAGCGAGCCACGGCCACCGGGTCGTTGTCACACATGTCGAGAGCCTGAAGCAGCTCGCTGTCAACGAGAGACAATGACATCATGACGACAGAAACAACAACTTGTTTACTTCAACGGTCACAGTCAGAAAAACTACAGCGGCCATCTTTAAAACTTCATCCTCGTGTAACTGACTGAACGAATTTTATTCAGCAGTTTTTATTTATCTATTCATTTCATTTTCAGCACAGCTCCTCCCACAGGTGGACCTTTAGTTTACACTCAGGTTTAAATACAAAAATTAATGAATGGATGAATAAATAAAAAATGGATGAAAGGATAAATGGATGGATAATTAAATGAAAGAATAAACAAATGGATGAATGGATAAATTACTGGATGGATTAAAAACTAAATAAATGGATGAATAAATAAAATAAATGAATGAATGGATGGATGAATAAATAAATGAATGAATAAATTAATGGATGGATAAAAAAATAAATAAATGGATGAATGAAAAAAAAGAATGAATAAATAAAATAAATGGATGGATCAAAAAATGAATGGATGGATGAATGAATGAATGAATAAATAAATTAATCAATAGATAAATGGATGGATGAAAAAATAAATGAATACATAAACAGATGAATGAATAAATCAATGGATGAATGAATAAAAAATGGATGGATGAAAAATAAATAGATGGATGAATGAATGGATGAATGAAATTAATAAATGAATGGATGGATGGATAAATGAATGGATGAAAAATAAATAAATGGATGAATGAATAAAGAAAAATCTTTCTGCTGCTTCATGTTGGAGAATAAAATCAAAGCTCTTTAACTTGAATAAGTTTTCACCTTTAATGTCCTCTAACAGCAGCAACACCACCTCACCTGTCCACCAGGGGGAGCCATCACATCAGTTTGTCACGAGTTCAGGTTTAAATAAAGTTTATTATAATATGTAAATCTGCTGCCTTCACTCAACACACACTAAAACACTCTGTGTGTGTGTGTGTGTGTGTGTGTGTGTGTGTGTGTCTGAGGCATGCAGATGAGTAAATCAAACACACCCTCACAGCAGACTGCATGCTGCGATAAAAACCGAACTCACCCTCTGACATCACTCAGCGAGAGATTCACCTGAAGAGTCGTCATGACAACAATCAGACTGTTTTACAAACACACCTTCATCAGTAAAGACTAACTGTGATCACTTCCTGTCACCTGTTGAACTCGTAGATGTCCTCGATGTTTCCAAACAGAGCGCACACCTGCTCGGGACGGATGGACAGGTCGCACTGATCGATGATGTTAGCCAGGTAATCCTGCAGGGGGCAAGGGGACAAGGGGACAAGGGGACAAGGAGACAAGGAGACAAGGATGGAGGAGAGAGTGTGAATAGGATATATTTAATTTATATATAAAAAATAAAGCTCTAGAGTTTTAAACAACTGTTGTTGGTGTTGTGTGTCGGTTTGTCCAGCAGGGGGCAGACTGACATCACACTGTTATATATGAAGAGGTTATAAATGATTATTATTCATTAGACAACAAAGTTTGATTATTTACATCCTTAGAAAACCTTTACATTTCATTTAAATTAAATATAATTCGCTTTTTGTTCTGAATTTGAAAGTAAATAAATTAAGTCTAATTATATTGCTAATTAATTTTTATATACATACATGTATGTGTTCATACTCATATTAAAAAATATTTTTAGTGTCATATTTTTTTGCTCAGTTAAGTACATTTATTTTCTACTTTTGTTCCTTCTTAAACTTTAATTTAATTCAATGACTGCAGATATACTGTAATCACCTCCTTTTAATCTGCATGTTATTATATATTAATAATAATAATAATAATAATAATAATCCTTTATAGCACTTTTCAAAACAGGGTTACAAAAAAAAGATGATAAAAGAGAAATTTGAGGAAGACAAACAAAAAAAGAAAAAATCAATCAAAAAGTCTGAAATATTAAATATTAAAATAAAATTGTAAAATCCCACTAGTGATACTGCCTGAAAAATAATAAAACAACAAATGATAAAAGATTAAAACAATCAAAAAATCAGAAATTAAAAGTTTCATAAAATAAAATACAAATAATGTCAGGGATGCTGCCTGAAAAATAATAAAACAACAAAATATGAAAGATTAAATTAATCAAAATTTAAAATTATAAAAATATTAAATTAAATAAAAAAATGATTTCAGAGATGCTTCCTGAAAAAGACTAAAACAAAAAATAATAAAAGATTAAACAATCAAAAAATCTGAAATATTATAAATTAATTCCTGAAAAGGAATAAAAGCCTCTGGATTAAATCATGTTGAGGTGACCCTCCTGTAAAAAGTGTGTTTTTAAAAGAGGATAAAGAAGTTGTGGATCTGATCTCCTCGGGAAGGACGTTCCAGAGGGTCCGAGCTCTGAGACCCGGTCACCTCTGGTCCTCAGCCTCGTCTGTGTGTCACTGCTGAATCTAAGACCTTAAATCAACCTCAGAGAGTTCAAGGAAATGATGTCACGTCTGACAGCCTCATCTTAAACACCAGAGTTCAGCACGCCTTACAAACCCCATCATTAAGAGCCGTCACAGGACTCCTTCAGTGGTTTGATGACGCTCACCTTTGGTTGAATGTAGCCAAAACAAAAGATCTGGGTGTAGATGGTGATAAAATCCACCAGACAAAGATCGTCTTTAAACCAATTACAGTCACACACACCCGGGTGTCAGACGTTCACCTTCTCAGATCATCGCCACGATGAATTCATTTATTAAAACAGAAGAGAAGGTTTCAGAGAGTTCACCGATCACTCACTCTAACTTCCTGTCAGGGTCCGACCACCTCCGGGTCGAACACGGCAGAGCTTGGCGTCATGTTGGCGTCCCAGAGTGTAATATTTAGTATGTTTGTTATTTATTTTCTTCTTCTGTGGTGCTCTGCTGCAGACCCAAATCATCGAGCACATCTAAGAGAGAATCTTCAGCGTGTGTTTTTGGTGTTGTTGGTTTTTATGCTGCTTATTGAAGGGAAGCTGCTGCATAAAGAACGTTCTGCAGGGTTCTATGTTTTCTGTTCTTTGGCCGCCTGTCAGATCTCTGTGTACGGTGGCCTGCAGGTTCAGATCCTGGCTCTGGGTCCAGGTTTATCTCTGATCCTCTCCTTATGTAATCAGTTAATCGGCTCGCTGCAGGACGTCTTTAATGGTTAAATTTAGTCCCTGACGTCTTCACATCTGAGCGCGCTCACAAGAAGGTGTCGTCGATTTTATCTCCATTCACAAATACAACAAATACAAACGTCCGATCAACGACTGAAGAGATAAAGACTCTAAGGTAGAATCCCATTGATATCACAGAATGTTTTTAAAACACCAGTTTTATATTTATGGTGTTTTTCATCCATGTTTTGCTTTGATTGACCAGGAAAGCTTGAAAATCCTTCAGAATCTAGTGCCCATAATCATAGAGGCTTTTATTTTGAAAGGTAACTGGTTCCCTTTTGGCCTACATTTATTGTTGCAAAATGTTATTTTTCAAAATGAGTCGCAAGCCGGTTGGCTTGGGAACCGAAGGGTCGCCGGTTCGAGTCCCAATATGGACGAAGTTTGGCAAGTGGACTAGTGGCTGGAGAGGTGCTGGTTCACTTGCCTGGGCACTGCCGAGGTGCCCTTGAGCAAGGCACTGAACCCCCAACTGCTCGGGGTGTGCTGGTTGATGGCAGCATCCTCACTCTGACATCTCTCCCTAAGTGCATGTCCACTGCATGTTTGTGTGCATGATTGTATGTAGCATGTATAGTTTTACATTTTCAAACACTGTCTCTTTAAGTTATAATTCCCTCAGCTGTATTAAATCCTTGATTCTGATTGGTCCAAAGCCCGTTACAACAGGGCTTAATTCTCAATAACAAGGACGACCTGATCACACATGTCAAATCAATCCACAGGAAGTGGTCCTCTGCCTGTTGACACTGTGGTAAAAACGTTAGAATTGAATGGGAGAGAACGGAGCTTCTGATTGGTCAAAAGCCCATGATAATGTTAATTCATTCTCAACATCAGCAGCAATGCTCAAGATATCAAAAAAGTAGTTCCTCACATCCCCCCCTGTTGACCCTGTGGTAAAACTGTTAGTGTGGTCTCAGGCTGGTCTTGGTCGTGGGGACATAATGACAGTTAGTGAGCACAGATGTGAGAGCAGCCTGAGGAGCTACTGGACCCCAACCACCAATGAAACCAGAACAGGTAGTCTCCCTGTCCCTTATTTAGTTTTTCCCTTGAGTGTAATGATCCATTAAAACATGAGACATGATATAATAACTGAACATGTGACTCACCTCTACGATCATGCGCAGGTCTCTCACGTACATCCTCTCCGTCTCAATGATCTCCATGATGACACGGTCCAGGTAGGTCAGCTGAGGAGCCATGATGAAGGTCTGCTGGTGAGTGGGCGGAGTCTCTTTGTTTTTGTTATTATTTATGAGGCCCAGGCTCCGCCCCCTCTTGTCAAGGCCCAGGTCGTCGTCTGGGGTCTGGGCGGACGGCGCGTGGGCGGGGTTTTCGTCTCGGGAGGACCCTGACCCCGAGGACAGCGTGGAGATGATGCTCAGTGGGCGGGGCTCCGATGAGTCGGAGGGCGTGGCCGATGGCGCACGCTCATTACTGCTGACAGAGGCGGTGGAGAGGTGGGGGGACTCTGTGGAGCGGGACAGGCGACAATCAGGGCTTTTATTTTGATAGGGTCATTGTAGCAGGAAGAGAAAATTACTCATTATGATCACTGCTTTCAAAATAAAAGTCCCTTCATCGTAACTGCAGGAAGACCTTCATAATAAGAGTCCTCCTGTGATCGCACAGAGAACATTTTCACAATAAGAGTTTTTTGGTCACCCTGTAAAGACTTTCAGAATAAGACTCCTGTTTGAACTTAGGGAAAACTTTCACAATAAGACTTTTATGATTACAATTGAGGGAAGACTTTCACAATAAGAGTCCCTTCATCATAAATGCAGGATGACCTTCAGAATAAGAGAATCGCACAGAGAAGATTTTCACAATAAGAGCCTCTGGATAAAAACCAATGTAAGGTGTTTCACAATAAGAGTTTTTTGGTCAGCCTGTAAAGACTTTCAGAATAAGACTCCTGTTATAACTGAGGGAAGACTTTCACAATAAATGTCCCATGTCCACTGATTCTTTTTGTGTTCCCCTGTGATCACAAAGAGAACTGTCACAATAAGAGTCCCTTCATCATACCTGCAGGAAGACCTTCATAATAAGAGTCCTCCTGTGATCGCACAGAGAAAATTTTCACAATAAGAGTCTCTGGATAAAAACCGAGGTAAGGCGTTTCACAATAAGAGTTTTTTGGTCAGCCTGGAAAGACTTTCAGAATAAGACTCCTGTTAGAACTTAGAGAAAACTTTCACAATAAGACTTTTATAATTACAACAGAGGGAAGATTTTCACAATAAAGGTCCCATGTCCACTGATTCTTCTTGTGTTCTCCTGTGTTAACAAAGACAACCTTCACAATAAGAGTCTTCAGATAAAGACAGAGATACAGTGTTTCACAGTAAGAGTTATTTGGTCACCCTGGGAAGACTTTCAGAATAAAACCTTTATAATAACAACTGAGTGAATACTTTCAGAATAAATGTCTCATGTCCACTCTTTCTTCTTTTGTGAGGCAGAGGGCACCCTTTCACAATAAAAGCTTCAGATTGGAGATATAGATAAGGAGGATGATTTCTAAAATTAGAGACAGACTAATTTAAGGAGTTTGTTTTTTGTTCCTGTAACAGTCTGACATTCAGGATGTGATGCAGCAGACAGATAAAGACATCATAATTACTGTTGTTATAAACTCCCTGAGCTGATACTGAAGCTGTAACCATCAGATTCCTCCTCCACCTGTCAGGTTCAGTTTGTTCCCCTCCAGTATTTCGGGAAACATCTGAAGAATTCAAAGAATCCCTCAGAGCAGGTTTTAAACTGAAGGAACAGGAAACTCCTCTGGCTCCGGGTTAAAGACCCTGAACGAACCAGGGACAGATGAAAGTCTACAGACAGTTAGACTTCATGTTCACAGCTTCAGGTTTTACTCTGTTATTAACTGTTATTATAACATTTAAGGAGCTCCAGATATAAAATGTTTGACTTCTCATCTTGAATCGTGGATGTTTTCTCTCTCATGGACAAACAAAGTGCTTCATTATAACTCTGACTGTCATGTTGGACACCAGCCCATCTGTGTTTACATTCAGGCTGCCCGTCATGTGATGTCTGCACACACATGCTAGCTCACGTTAGCTACCTAAGCTAACCAGACAGAGGCCGTGGACCGAACAAAGAACTGTTCAGACACATCGCCAAAGAACACACACTCTTTGTCTGGAGATGAGTCTCGGCTTGGACCATTCAAGGCACTGCTGCGTTTCCCATGATGCTTTGTGGATGTAAACAGGAAGTATAATGTTGCAATAGAAGAATACCATATCCTGTTTAAACCTGTCTGCAGTCCCACTGCTTTCTAAAGAGGTGTTATGAAGCCAAAAGATAGAGGTAGCCATGTTGGAAATAGTGACTCCAACAGCTGCAACACACCCACCTGTCAGTCAAAGAGGCCACGCCCCTTGTTGTACCTATTTAAAATTCATGCCACACATAATTCCTTGAAAACAAGGACAACATGAGGCTCTATGGGGATTGACTCACTTTTAGGGACAGCCTCTAGTGGACACTCTAAGAACTGCAGTTTCTGAAACCTACTTTTTTATTATCTGAGATTACAGCTTGGAAAAACACTTCCTCTCCTTCTCTCCACCTCATGACATCACCGTCAAATCAGCCAATCACATCCAAGCAGCCCTCCACCCAATCGGAAATCGGACCAATCGCATTAGATCACATGAACCAGGCGGTTCACACTCGTCTGATCATTAACATCGATTGATTTATTGGTGATTAGATTGAATTACAGTCTGATGTTGTGATTGCTGCATGCTGGGAAGTATTCCGTGGTCACATGGCGGCCATTTTGAATGCTCATGGTGGAAAAAACGCTCATTAAGTTAATCAATTTATTTCACTGATTTAAAGAAAAAATAATGTTTTTTTTTTTTTTTTTTTTTTTAAAGTTATATTTTTGGCCTTTTTTGCCTTTATTTGAGAGGACAGCTGAAGAGAGACAGGAAATGTGGGGAGCAGAGAGTGGGGGACGACATGCAGGAAATGGTTGACCGGCCGGGAATCGAACCAGCAACCCCTGCGACGAGGACTATAGCCTCTGTATGTGGGGCGCTTAGACCGCTAGGCCACCAGCGCCCCAAGAAAAAAAAAAAAAATAATGTTTTAAAAAACTTTAAGTATTGAAATAAAGGCTAAAGTTTTATAAGCTAATGTTCAATTTATTCAGACTTTACTATAATCTTGACAAAGGATGTTAGCTTAGCATAGAATTCTAACATATGTTAGCATTTACACCAGACATTGTAGATCAAAATATTACATTTCTCCTGAGAGCTTTTTATAATTATACTGCAAAAGCACAAAACATGCTAAAAATTACGCAACATACTGTCATGCTAAATGTTAGCATGATAATACTTTCAACTGATGAATGTCTGAATGATTGTAAACATGCTATCATGCTAAATATTCTGTAACAGGAAGTGATTATCAATGATAAAATATATAAATAAAATCAGTTTGATTATTCAACAGTGAGCAGGATGTTTGGTGTTTGTAGTAAAAAGCAGTTTCCCACCATGACTTTTCAAAATGGCCGCTGTTTGTTGTTGTTGTTGTTGTTAGCAAACATACCGGCTAACCACTCCTCAGAGGGTTTAGCTAAAAGTCTGAACAGCAGAGACACTGAGAGTCCACCTGAAACACAATGAGGAGACGTTTAGAGTCCGACAGACTGAAAATAATCACAATAATTACAGAAAACTCTTCTTCTACTTTTTAACTCCTGCAGCTGTTTATCAATATAATATTCAGCTGCAGCACCGTTTACCTGTCAGAGGTGGTTTGGACAGGAAGAGTAAGTACCTGAGGAAGTTAGATGGTTCAGATCTAGCATGTAAGCCTGAGTGAGTGCTGCCTCACTGTGCTGTGATTGGCTGGTGATTGTATCTTATGTTATCGTGTCATATCGGCTTGTACTGTATCATGTCTGCCTTATATTTTCGTTTCTTATTTTATCATGCTGTATCATATCTAGTGTATCCTAGCATATCGTACTGTATTATAAAATATAATATCCTATAGAGTTGTACCATTTCAGGTTGTGTCGTTTCGATATACTACGTGTATCCATGGTAACATTGTTTACATACGAGATCAGCTGTTAGCAGCCCGTAGCATGTTGATGCTAAACTATGCTAGGCACGATGTTCCCTGGTAGCTCAGGAGAAGGAGGCAAGGACGACGTGCTGGTACAGAGCATAGACTGTAAATAAAAATGGACAGTGTTGCTCCGCCTCTTCCCGTTGTACGGTTCTGAAGCCAAAAAATCCCTCTCCTGGGCGCCGCCATTGTGCAGCCAGAGCCTGTGAAGCCACTGTGATAAGCTCCGCCCTACAGCGTGACGTCACAAGACGCTGTGTGTCCTTTGGAGTTTCGTTCTACGGCGGCTGTGAATCAAAGGAAACAGGAAGTAAAACCCCGTTTTTTAAACTCTAATAACTAAAGAAGAAGAAACTGTTCAGGAAAAAGAGTCCTTGGACACAAAACAGTCAAATACTAACTACATATCACCACAGCATACGGAGGGGAGAAACATTCGTACCACGTGTATTTATGTTTTCAAGTTTGACTGCTCCCCCATTCAAATGAATGGGGAGACGGATTTTTTGACCTATACTGCAGCCAGCCACCAGGGGGCAGTCACACTGCTGTAACCCTCACCACCAGGGCCGTATCCGGCACGCTTGGTACTGAGGTGCAAGCTAAAAGAAAGACGACATGGACCTGTCCTTCCACCCACCGTTATGGGGACTGTAAGATCTATCTACGATAAGGTGGACCAGCTAACCCAGCACCAGAGTAGCATCATGCTAACAGAGCTAACACCGGACACGAACGCCACATTGGAAGGATTTCACCTGCTGTGGGCGGACAGGATACAGGAGAGCCAGACTGAACTAACTGGGGAAGAAGACCAGCTCAGTCCTGGACCCTGTGGAGGTGGTGGCTGACAGGAGGATTATGACCAAGCTGTCGTCTCTGATGGACATTTCTTTCCTATATATATTCTTGTTAAATTCTTGTTCTGTACACCTTCTTGTTTGCTGCTGGAACTCCATGAATTTCCCCGTTGTGGGACGAATAAAGGAGGATCTTATCTTATCGTATTGTCTTGTCATGTCTTGTTACATGTATTTGTATTGTGTCGTATCTTATCCTATCAAATCGTTTTGTGTTGTGTCTTGTTGTATCTGATCGCCTTGTATGGTTTCATGTTATATCTTGTGTCGAATCGTGTGGTGTTGTATTTCGTGTCGTATTCTATCATGTATTATCTCATCGTGTCCTATCTTGGTTTTTTGTTATCCCTTGATTTTGACCCTTATTGTAGAGTTAGGGTCACAGACAGCTTCCTCCTTTACTTCTTTAGTCAAGAAGCTTTCTGACACCAAACTCTGAAGTCAAACTCTGAGGCACGGAGAATCAGCCAATCACAGCAGAGCAGGGCGGGACTCCTGCCTCTATTTGTTTATAAACAAACATCCAATGAGAGTAAACAAACTTGAGATGACGTGTTTTTATACATGTTGAATGTCAGCATGGAAACATGTCACTGCTTCATGTTCTTCATGTTCTAACTTAGAGTTTGAAGTGGAGAGAGAAGTGTGTGTGTGTGTTTGTGTGTGTTTACAACTGTTCTTAAACTCTGTTCTTACTGAATGAAACACACACACACACACACACACCAGACTCTGAGTGTTTGAATGAAAACAACTTCAAACTCCAGAGCGGTCACACACACACACACACGCTGGGTCCGTTAGCTCTTTGGCTTCCTGCCAGTATGAAGTCAGCGAGGCGTTCACTGACCCAGCAGGAAGGGAATTTATGGCTTCCAGCCACTTAAACATGATAAGGAGAGCGAGGGGGCCAGTCACAGCTCAGCGTTTACATTCAAACACACGTGAACTTTGACCCCTGCAGCCGTTAGCTCACACACACAAACATCACAGCATCACTTGGATTATATTTACAGCAGTGTGTCAGAGAAACAGAGGACATTAAATGCACCACAGTCTCTGATTTTTAAAAACAGTCTCACAGAGCTCAGATAAAAACTGCGACCGGAGGAGAGATGGTCTGCACACACTCACCCAACCAGCGCCGCGAAAAAACCCGCCTGAGCCGCCGCTCCTCCCCATTGCTCCTGAAGGAGATGGTCACCTCCTCCTCTGAGCATGAACACCTCACCACAGCTACACCTCCACCTCCACCTCCACCTCCACCTCCTCCTAAAGCTCCTCCTGACAGGCTGCGCCACAAACGCCTCTGATACCCCATCACCTCTAATGCTCCTCCAACACGCTGCAGAGAGGGGACACTCTGGATTCCCTCAGCTTCACAGACACCTGAAGGCTCCACAGGTTTGAACACACTGGAGATTCAAGTTCACACTACAGAGAGGAGGAGGAGGAGGAGGAGGAAGAGGAGGAGGAGGAGGACAGGTCACACATGGAGAGAGAGAGGAGGGACAGAACAGACGGAGGAGGAGTTATTCCCAGGGAACTTTAAAGAAGAGTTTAAAAGGAAGGACAGGAAACAGGAAGTGACTGAAGAGGAAGAGGTGGAGGTGGAGGAGGAGGAGGAGGAGGAGGAGGAGGAGGAGGAGGAGGAGGAGGAGGAGGAGGAGGAGGAGGAGGAGGAGGAGGAGGAGGACAGGTCACACATGGAGAGAGAGAGGAGGGACAGAACAAACGGAGGAGGAGTTATTCCCAAGGAACTTTAAAGAAGAGTTTAAAAGGAAGGACAGGAAACAGGAAGTGACTGAAGAGACAGAGGAGGAGGAGGAGGAGGAGGAGGAGGAGGAGGAAGAGGAGGTTTTACAGGGAAAGATGAAAAGTAAATCCTGCAGGTTGAGACTTTTATTTGAATGTAAACAAACATGAAGTCTGCAGCGGCGTGTTGACTCTCTGTCAGCATCAGGTGAGCAGATCTCTGAGCTCCTATTGGCCGATGACACCAACAACACCTGGAGTGTGTCTAAAATAAAATAAAGGAGGACAGAAACACTCTGACACACACTCATCTCTCTGCAAAGAGGTAAAAAAAAGCTGCTATCTACAGCCGGAGTAAACCTGGGAAAACACCAACCAATCCCCGTCATTAGGGTTCAAATTATGAAACCAATCAGATCCCGTCCTGCCGTTCTGCCCGCCTCCTGCAGAGCGTACATTTCTCCTGCCTCTGCTTCCCCTGACTCTACTGACTGCCCCTCTCGCTCCACCTCGGGCCTGTCCCCTCTGACCCCATGAGGGGCTTTGCTCAGGACAGTAGTCCGGATCAGAGTCTAAAAAGCTCTCACCACGGGGGCTCTGACAAGCAGAAGAATTAATGACATTTAGTAAGTCCTACAGAAATACAGATGTACTGTAGCATCCACACCAACCAACAAAGCAACAATCAATGTTTGAATGAATGAAGAACTTCTCCTCTTGTCTCTCCTCTCTCCCGCTCACACACTCTACACCTCTCCTGATGCCTTCACTGACTGTCAACACTGTAGGAATTAAGAGCATCTACACTGAACAGGTTTAACAAACAGTAGAGCTGTTACAGTGTTATATATGTGTTATAACTTTTCTCCTGATATCGTGTCACCATGACAACTGGATAATGCTAGCATGACAGTTGTGAGTGCTAACAGCAGCCATGTTTGTTTGTGTTTTTAACTTTCACTATGAGAATGTTTTGGTGAGGACCGGTTTTGAATCAGTCACCATCATATGGTCGAGAATCAGCGGCGCTCGTTCATGTGAGCGGGGGGGGCGTCGATTTGGAGGAGGGGGGGAGGGGTTAGACGGAGTCCTGAGGAAATGCTACATTCAAATTCATGCTAGTTTTCCATGACTACCAATTCTAGCTTTAACTAGGACTCGTGTGACGTGGGAACATACTGCATTTAAACACACCTGCAGTTACCAGCTGTGTCCACAGGGGGCGCCAAACCAAAAGGCTTCAAAGCTACAAACACGTGCGGTTAAATGCAGAGCGGGATGTTCCTCTGGCTGTTAGGAATAAGTATTTTTAATCATCATCTTTGGGGGATGGTGTAGCTCAGTTGGTGGAGCAGGCGCCCCATGTACAGAGACTCAAAGTCCAAAAACCAATCTTAAATAAGATAGAAAAAATCTCTGAACATAAAGAGATGATTATAGAAATTATACAAAAGGTCAGGAGGACACACAGACGGACCTACAAATGTATTTAATATTTAATATACAGCTCACAGTCTGTTAGAGTCTGACTGTGCTTGAAGCTCTGACCTTTACCTGAGAGCCTCTGAACTCTGCAGGACTCACACACACACTCACACACTCACACTCACACACACTCACACTCACACACACACACCAAACCTCTCTCACAGAATCACACGTTCACCATGAAGCGTCACGCCCGCCTCTCACAACCTGAGAAGTTAAATAATCCAGTCACTGAAGGAACAAGAACACACTCCGGTCTGTGTGTTTGTTTAAAAGGTGTGTTTAAATAAAGTTGTGTTGAAGGTTGATCTCAGTGGTCATGTGTTTCTGAGCAGACATGACGGCAGCAGCTGGTCCCAGATCAGTTCTTGTTCAGTGTTTGTCTGGTTTGATGAACGACCATGATCTCTGTGTCGGCCCGCAGCGGTCAGCTGATCTGAGAGCAGCGTCTGTTTGTTTGTGTCTCGGAGCGTCTCGGAGGGGGGCGGGGCTTAGAGGCAGAATAATGGCCGACTGTTCTGGAGACACAGCGGCGTTCTTCAGCCACGACGTCTCATCCTGATGCCACAGACTCATGTTGTGACTTCAGACGGCCAATCAGCTTTCACCAAATAAAGCAGATTTGTACTCTATCCTCAGATTGAGGAGCAGAGTCTGGATTAAATAATCCCCCAGATTAATTAATCCCAACTCGTTACCTGAGCCTCTGTCAGGATTCAAACACCAGCTTTCTAGAGGCAGCTCTGCATCATCAGTTCTTCTTCTCTCTGTGCGGACTCATGATTGGTCGGTTTCAGACAGGAAGTGCTGACACATTCCTGAAGAGAACCTGTTTACCTGTCGGTGTCTCTCCCCCTCTCTGTGGGGGGGGGGGGATTATCACGGGGGAGGCCCGGAGTTCCTGCGTGCCTTGAATGCCCCGCTGTAGGAGGATTAACCCCTCGTATCCCAGCTGATCACGCAGGTTTGTTGACCTGCAGAGGAGGCACAGCACCTGCTGGTCACCCGACCTTCAGTCTGACCCTGATCCCGATCAGTGATACCCTGGATCATGACAGGATAGCTGGCACGTGCAGCTGCAGTGCAGTTTGTGTCCACCAGGAGGCAGTGTGACGTTAATCAAACCATCACGTTAACAACATAGAGAGAATAAATCCAGTCATCAAAGCTTCATTAAATGTTGAGCATAGCGTTAGCTCAGGCAGGCCACGAAGTCAAGCTCGGCATACAGAACATCAGCTGACAGCAAAATGTTTGCTCTGCCTGCCTTCACTTCCTGGTTCACCTGGTTCTGCTGTGTCTGATTTTACCAGTGTCATACGTGTCGTCACTGATGCCCATTCTGAGGTATTTGCTGATGCTCTCCCTGCCTTGGCTTTTCATGTAAGCACATGAAAGACAGAGGAGGTGTGCTCTCCCCGCCTCAGGCTTTGGCAGTCCAAGTAGGCACATGGAAGGGCAGGGAGCTCCCAGAACAGAATCATACCACCAGATATAAGTGATTGTATGCAACAATAACTGGTCAGATAAAATGACTCCATCTTTGTTCTGCAGACAGAAACACTCGGCTCCCTCTAGTGGACAGAATCCTTTCTGCACCAAATCTCACGCAAACTTTTATCGTGTTTACAACAGACTGACTGATATTACACCTGTCATTGAAGTAAACCTGTGTGTTTGTGTGTGTGTGTGTGTGTGTGTGTGTGTGTGTAATCTGTAATAATGAGGATTAAACAGTGAGTTAATCTCTCGCAGTAGAAGAAGAGAACAAGCAGAGATTAAGACTAACCACTCACACATCATCTGAAACCGTTGTCCATGCAACAAGTCCTGTAACCCCAAATCTGAATCTTTAATCTCAGAATTCTGACTTTTTTCTCAGAATAATAATAATAAAGAAAACGTTGATCTCAATTTTTTTAAATTTCTCTGCTGGCCCTAATCCTCTTCGGTACAAAACCATTATAGATTACCACAAATCAGTTTTTTAAAAACAATCCAAAACAACATTTATCATCATCAATAATAAAAAAGACTATAGTTGCAAATTAGCATTCACTACAAAACTAAAAAGCTTGCATGGGTTTACTGCTCCCAGTTTGTTTATGTATAATGTGCCTGACAGTCACAAATAAACACAAATATATGAATAAAGCTGAATACACCAAAAAAAACCAAAGTGAATGAATATAAACCAAAATATACAGACAAATATTAAACTCTAGTGTGAAGTAAACCAATGTCAGTTCATTTAAAGAGATACTTACTAATACTGGAAACATACACTAATATTAAATATTGTAATACAATCCAAATATACTGTATAACAATAATTTAAATACTCAAACATCAATCAAAAGTTCACCACTAAAACCTTAAACTTCTTTACTTAATATTACTTAATATTATCAGATCAGATCCAGTGATGTTGGCCTCAGAATGACCCAGTGAAACCAGTGAAACCAGTGTTTATACTGGGGGGGTAATAATCGCCCCCTCTCTTATGTAACACACTTTAAGTCAGCATGTTTCCATGGTGATAAAGACTCAGGTCATGTGACCTGAGATTAGCTCTAAGTGAGGAGACGCAGAGACAGACAGGAAATGACAAATGACACACACACACACACACACACACACACACACACACACACACACACATTCAGTTTAACACCAACCAAACCCAGCATAAAAAAACAGATCATTTAAGCAACAAGCGTATCACCCTTATTTCCATGTTCACTAGTCAACATGAAGCTCTCTGATTGGTCCTTCTGCACACCTGTTTAATGCCTCTATTTACACACACTCCTCACAAAGATCACTAACACACCTTTATCCTACACCTGCCTGTTTCATTCATCCTGATTTATCTCTGAATGAATACTAAAGACTCTGACACACACACACACACACACACACACACACACACACACACACACACACACACACACACACACACACACACACACTAACACACACACACACACCATCAATAACTATCTCATCAGATTGTAAGACAGAAGACGCTCAAAAATCCCATCCTACCTTAAACAGAGCACACAGAAGGACAAGGTCCCCAACACCAGGACTGATCAGGTCTGAGTCTGTTCAGGTCTACCTGCAGCTCTGACAGGAGGGGGGCGGGGCTTAATCCAATCAGTGTAAGGGGCGGAAGGAAGGTTGATACGCCTGCTGCTGCTCAGTCACTACAGTCAGTCACTACAGTCAGTCAGATTAAACTACAAATGGAAAACTTTTGTAGTTCTTTAATGTCGTTGTCACGTCGTCCAACACAGGGTGAACATTTCACATCAGCAGACCTCAGAGCGACTGACAGACAGACAGGTGATGGTGTCACACAGACCTGCTGTTGACTCAGTGACATCAGATAAACTGAACAAACATTAGTCTCCCAAGTGTGTGTGTGTGTGCGTGTGCGTGTGTGTGTGTGTGTGTGTGTGTGTGTGTGCAGACAGGTCTGATCCACCTACAGCTCAAACTGACTCAGCACAGAGAAACATACTGAACCCAGCAGATAAAACTTTCTGCAGGAGAGTGAGCGAGGTGTGAACCCAGCAATGTTTAAAGTGTGTTAGTCAAGCGGCAACCTCCGGTCTCAAACGATGAAGCCCATGCAGAAGTGTTAGAAACTGCAATACATGGAGAATCTGCTTGAGGCTGGCTGCAGAAACACAGGAAACCACATACACACCCATTCAAAGGAGACGATCTTTACAGCAGAAATAAACATGTTTACAGCCTGGTTCAAAAAACAGCTTGGCTACACCATAGACTGTATAAAATATGGATGTAGTATCCAACGTCACCCGTCTGTTCCTGAGCGCTGTTTTGAAGCCAATCCACGGCGGCAGCCATATTGGAGATATAGAACTCAACCAGGCAGAGTGTGACGTAAAGGGGCGGAGTTTGAGCCTCTTAGCCGACAGCTATGTGTTCCCGACCAAGGGAGAGGTTCCGGTGGCTGGTGGTGAGGCTTTCAGCAGAGTGTCTGCCCCCTGGTGGCTGGCTGCAGTATAGGTCAAAAAATCTTTCATTTGAATGGGGGAGCAGTCAAACTTTAAAAAATAAATACCCGTCATACGAATGTTTCTCACATTCGTATACTGTGGTGATATGTAGTTAGTATTTGACTGTTTTGTGTTCAAGGACTCTTTTTCCAGGACAGTTTATTCTTCATTAGTTATTAGAGTTTAAAAAACAGGGTTTTACTTCCTGTTTCCTTTAAATCACAGCCGCCGTAGAGGGAAACTTCATAGGACACACGTCATGACGTCACGCTGTAGGGCGGAGCTTATTACAGTGACTTCACAGGCTCTGGCTGCACAATGGCGGCGCCCAGGAGAGGGATTTTTTGGCTTCAGAACCGTACAACGGGAAGAGGCGGAGCAACGCTGTCCATTTTTATTTACAGTCTATGTTCCCGACAGGGAGTCAAGTCAGTCATGTCCTTATTTGGGCAAAAACTTGTAGTCTTAATATCTTCTGAACCGTTGCGTTAGAAATAAATCCCCCCCATACAGTGTGTGCTGATAGAGAGATTAGCTACCTAGAGCCAAGTTGTTTTTTGAACCAGGCTGTAAACATGTTTATTAATGCTGCAAAGATCGTCTTTTTCCCGTTCATGTGTATGTGGTTTCCGGTAGGGCTTTACGATAAATTGAATTTAATCGATTAATCGCACTTTTGGTTTCAGGCAATTTAAAAAAAAGAAAATCTAGATTTTCACCGTAACCTTCTCCGCTTGTTTTCAGAAGCCTTAAATTATATTGTGTTTGAATTCAATGTTAGTGAAACTACAAAATGCACTTTTAAAGAAAAGTTTACAGTTTTGTTTTTTTATTTATTTCTAACGTGACTTCAGAAGATATTAAGATTACGAGTTTTTGCCCAAATAAGGACATGACTGACTTGACTCCCGGTCGGGAACACATAGCTATTGGCTAGGAGGCTCAAACTCCGCCCCTTTACGTCACACTCTGCCTGGTTAAGTTCAGCATTTCCAATATGGCTGCCGCCATCGATTGGCTTCAAAACAGCGCTCAAGAACAATCTATGGTGTTAGTGCTGTCAGAGGGCGGAGTTATATTTAATGTGTGTTAGTGATGTCATGTTTAAATGTTAAAAACAGCAGGAGGAGATTTTTCCTCAGAAACATTACTCCACATGAACAGCTGAAAGAGTTACATCAGACCGCTCAGAGAGACAGACAGGCGTCTTTTGTCCTCTGTGGGACGTGTTCAGGGTTACGTGTGTCGGAGCCGCTGTTCTCAACACAACAAAGAAGAAAGCCAGCTCACAGTCGCACAGACGACAACAGACGACAACAGAGAGGCGTCACAACTGCAGAGAGTGTTTGAAAACCTGTCTGCTATGTGTGGTAACCAGACATGTCCATTATTACGTAATAACACACACACTGTTTGTTTGCAATCAAAAACTCAAATGAGAAGCCATGACTCTGCTTCCTGGTGACACCGAAGGGTCTGACTAATACCTGGATCAATCATTATCAGCATCCCATAACGTTCCAAAGCAATGAAACTCCAGTCACAAACTCCAGGAAGTAAGAAAACACAGCACTGACAGGAAATTATAGTCTAACCCAACAATGTGCAAGCATCAAGACCAACAGATGAGCGGCCATGTTTACTGTGGGCATGATGAGTGTCACACGGTGATGACATCACAGCTCACTGTGACACAAAAGTTACAAAATCTGTCCACACAAACAAAAATAAGAAGCCACGAGAGTCTGAAGTGTTTCTGAAGACACCATGCAGGAATAAGAGGAGGAAGAGGGTCTTACCTTCATCCATTGGGACGCCATGTGTGGAGCTGTGAGAGTCTTCAGGCATCACGCCGTCACCTACAGAGAGACACACACAAACACACACAATGACCACCCTGAACCTGAGGCAGTGTTTAAGTTTTACAGTCTGACCTATGAAGACTCTGGTGTAAAGATGAAGATAAACAAATTCCTCTCTCTGTAATCTCTTGTCAAATTTTACATCCTGGCTTCTGTTTGAGTAGTATTGACCAATCAGGTGTCAGCAGGAAAAACAGTCTGTATGGAGAGCAACAGCAGGTGTTCTAGAATTCTGACATCATCAAAGAATTCCAGAATTCTGTCTTTGATGATGTCAGAATTCTTGATGATGTCAGAATTCTGTCTTTGATGATGTCAGAATTCTGTCTTTGATGATGTCAGAATTCTGTCTTTGATGATGTCAGAATTCTGTCTTTGATGATGTCAGAGTTCTGTCTTTGATGATGTCAGAATTCTGTCTTTGATGATGTCAGAATTCTGTCTTTGATGATGTCAGAATTCTTGATGATGTCAGAATTCTGTCTTTGATGATGTCAGAGTTCTGTCTTTGATGATGTCAGAATTCTGTCTTTGATGATGTCAGAGTTCTGTCTTTGATGAGGTCAGAATTCTGTCTTTGATGATGTTAGAATTCTGAGAACAAATGGAACATTCCATAAAGAAGGTCAGAGCTAAAGAAACATCAGTGTCTCTAATCCTCTTTCATAGACCTCCATTCAACAAACAAACATTGTAGATGTAGTTTTCTTCTCCTCTTGAGGACAGACCTGACAAAGCTTGACTTTGGACTTTTGACTAATCTGCATCATGATGTTGTTATTTCAGCAAACTGAAGACCCGTTAATTAAAGAACATCACAAGAACATCAGTTTCTGTTCCAGGTTCATACCACTGAAGAAAGTCCAGAGGGAAGTCTCTGTGGGACGCATTGTTTACAGTGAAACTGAGACTCACCACAAACAGATGAACAGGCGCTCCTCTGGGAGATGGAATATGCCAAGAAATGACTGAGATGTGTTTCTCTAACCAACATTGATTTATTCTAAACAAGCATCAAGGTGTCATCAGCGTACTGACTGACTCAACAGAGCTGTACGAGGTTAACTCTCCTAACAACCGGACTCTTTAATACCAGTTACACACAGAAACCTGAGAGGACTCTGTCTCCAACACTCACTGTCAAACTCAACATCCGCCCCTCACTACAAACCCAACAACAACAGAATCAATCAGTGGAGCTGTCAGAGAACTGAGCTGCTCACCTGTTAGACGATCAGTGAACTTCAGCACTCACTCTTCTATCCAGCAGTTCATGTTTATATTCGTCACTCACGCTCCAGGTTGGATGAAAACAGAGAGACCAACTGAAGTTTAAGGAAAAGGTGACTCCGGTAAAAACACAAGAGGAAGAAACCTGAGCCGCTTCCTCTGGAAGTAAAAATACCTGGAACCAGTTTTACTACATACAATACTACTCTCTGTGTGTGTGAGCGTGTGTGTTTCTTGTTGTCCTCTGCAGGTGTTTGAAAGTCAGCAGGTAGTGATGCGTTCAGGGACACAGAAGCTGTTCAGTCAGCACATCCAGCAGCTGCAGACACATTAATGTACTGAGATGTTATCACACAGTGTTTATAGACGTGTTACTGAAGGATGAGGGGAGCAGAGGTCAGAGGTCACAGCTATTTTAACACACTAGTAAATCAGAGCTCCAGTCTGAGGGTGTAAGCAGATATCGAAGGATGACTCGGCGTGACTTGAACTCGACTCAGGAACAGGAAATAGTATTTTAACAGGGACACACCCAAATGAAAATACTTGGCCGAAACCAAAAACCGAAGAATGATGAAACCAAGGCCGAAAACTGAAACACTGAAATAAATGATTCTGTAGATTATTAGTACCATTGCATTCATGGCTCTGACTGTGTGCTAACCTCAGTAACATCAAGGATCTCATTGAACACATCAGACAGGGAGGGTGTGTCCCCCTCATCTGGTTCACAGAGACCAGTCCTTCATTCTGAGCTCTGTTCCCCTTCTCCTGCGCTGTACGCTTCTCAGTCTCCAAACGGGTTCTCCGAATCCATCGCGGCCCGGATCCTTTCTGGTGCGCTGCTTTACTCCCACATCCAAGTACTGACCTTTATAACGTGGATCAAGTACTGTCGCCTCGCCATGCACTGCATAGGATCCGAATAGATCTCAGTGAACCGTGTGCTGACAGACTCTAAGAGTGAACTATTCATTGTTTTCACTCCGTGGTCCGACTAGACCTCTTTGCTTAGAAGACCCTTTAGTGCTGCAGTTAAAGGAAGAATGGATGCAGACATGTTGGTCCTTATCCAGACAAGCGCGTACTGGACGCAGTTTTTGCTTGAGTCATCACAACATTCTGTTTCGGCCAAAAACCAAAAATGCACTTTAGTACGGTGGCCCTGAAGTGCAAATCACAACAGCAGATCAGAAAACACTACGGCAAATTGAGTCATGTCCCCTGAGGGTACCTACTTCTTCCAGTTCGGTTAATTGCCGTAGTGATTTGCACTTCAGGGCCGAGAGGACTGAATTTTCGGTGCATCCATAATTTCCACTCTGTTTGTGTTTTCACCAGGGGTGCATCTCGCTCGGCTGGAAGTGAAGCTTCCACCAAAGCGTCTGCCCCCTAGTGGCTGGCTGCAGTATAGGTCAAAAACTCTGTCTCCCCCATTCATTTGAATGGGGCTGCAGTCAAACTTGAAAACATAAATACACATGGTAAGAATGTTTCTCCCCTCCGTATGCTGTGGTGATATGTAGTTATTATTGGACTGTTTTGTGTTCAAGGACTCTTTTTCCTGGACAGTTTCTTTTTCGTTAGTTATTAGAGTTTAAAAAACAGGGTTTTACTTCCTGTTTCCTTTGATTCACAGCCGCCATGGAGGGAAAATCCATAGGATCTTGTGACAGAAATTCTGTGGCTTCGCAGACTCTGGCTGCACAATGGCGGCGCCCAGAAGCGGGGTTTTTTGGCTTCAGAACCGTACAACGGGAAGAGGCGGAGCAAAGCCGTCCATTTTTATTTACAGTCTATGGTTTTCACAGAGAACGGTCCGGAGCTCACTCTGTCCTCTCCATCACGGATTCTGGTTTCTAATCTGCAGCTTTCATGAGGACGGCACAAGAAGTCATGATTTCATCGTTATCTCAGTCTGACCAATCACCACAAACACATCACAGCGTTCTGAAATATCAAGAAGTAGGTCACTCAGCACATCTCTGTCCTCGATCAGGCCTGGTATTTAATCTGAGACTCTGGACTCTAAAGGTCACACGGGACAGAAACACTCGTTATCTACCGTCTGTTAGAGGGACGAGAAGTAGATCCACTGACTCAGAGATCAGAACGATTTATACAGATCACTGAGGGGAACTTTACTTTCTTAATGTACAGGAAGTTGTCTGAGTCCTGCTAAAATCTGCCAGAGAGAATCAGTGTCAACAGGATGTGTGTGTGTGTGTGTGTGTGTGTGTGTGTGTGTGTGTGTGTGTGTGTGTGTGTGTGTGTGTGTGTGTGTGTGTGTGTGTGTGTGTGTGTGTGGTTTGTCAGGTGACACCTGAATCAGCTGTGTAGATCTGTAAGACGACAATGAGGGCAAAACAACTTTGGTGAGGACTGCAGGACCGGACAGACCGGCTCTAAGACAGCACAGCTTCAACAAGACCACTATCTTCTTCTTCTTCTTCATCATCATCATCATCATCATCATCATCATCATCATCATCTCCCTCCTCACAACATTTAATCTCACAGTTTGTGGATGTTTGGAGATCTCAGAGCGGTTTCTGGGAGAAAGGACGAGCTGGATTAGATCGAGCTCCATCGATGCTCCATCAGTTCAAGGTCATCCATCGATTACACCCCTCCAAAATAAAGCTTAACAGAATCTTTCCTACAGGAAGCTTTTATTTTGGTATTTCCTCTAGGCACTAACGTGAATTGGCAAATTTGCTAGATATTTAGGATCTCAGCAACATTTAACATTTATATTTAACATTTATGTTTCTATTTAACATTAAGCTATAACGTTTAGATTTATATTTAACATTAAGATTTATCATTTATATTTAACATTTAGCTTTAACATTTCTGTTTATATTTAACATTTAAATGCATACTTAACATTTATATTTAACATTTAGCTTTAACATTTAGATTTAACATTTAGATTTAACATTTAGATTTATCATTGACATTTAGATTTAACATTTCTGTCTATATTTAACATTAAGATTTAACATTTAGATTTAACATTAAACAGTTAGATTTAACATTTAGATTTAACATTAAACAGTTAGATTTAACATTAAACATTTAGATTTAACATTAAACATTTAGATTTAACATTTAGATTTAACATTAAACAGTTAGATTTAACATTAAACAGTTAGATTTAACATTAAACAGTTAGATTTAACATTTAAATTTAACATTAAACATTTAGATTTAACATTAAACAGTTAGATTTAACATTTAGATTTATTGTTTAGATTTAACATTAAACATTTAGATTTAGATTAAACATTGTGACTTACATTGAATATTTATATTTAACATTCAGATTTATCATTGAGATTTAGATTTAACATTTATAACGAAATTTAACATTTAGATTTAACATTTATGTCTATATTCAACATTTAGATTTATCATTTAGATTTAACATTAAACATTTAGATTTAGACTTAAAATTGAGATTTAGACTAAAAATTGAGATTTAGATTTAACATTTATATTTTAGATATCTATTAATATTTAACATTCAGATGTAACATTTACTTTTATTTTTAACATTTATAACGAAATTTAACATTTATATCTATATTTAACATTTAACATTTATATTTATATTCAACATGTATATTCAACATTTACCATGTATCTTTATATTTAGCATTTGGATGTAACTGTGTTTTTAACTTAAATATTTGTCACAACAAATTCAATTTTCAGAGGTTCACAAACTTTGCTCTAAATGTGAATTTTAAAAAAGTGACTTTTTAAAATTCACTCTGTATTTGTAGAACCTTAAAGAGCTCAATGTGGAGATGTGTTATTTTCAGTATGCAGACTCTCCAGCAGCAGCAGCAGCAGCAGCAGATAACCTGAGTCTCTGCAGCGGATATCTCCGAGCTGCTCTGCCTGTGATGAAATCAGAGAGCAGTTCAGACTTGTCTCTCTCCTCTGCAGCTCAGGGCGTGTTGAGAGGAGAGGAGCTGCCAATGCAACAAGTTCAAAACAGGAAAACTTCTCTCTGCTCTGAGTTTACAGAGAAAACTGAATATACACAGAGTCCACCTGAGTCTGAACTCATCAGGTTCTAATATAAGAAGTTAAGTTTTAATAAAAGAAGCTGGTTTCTGTCAGTGTCGAGGTCTGCAGGAGGAGTTCTGCACGGACACAGACTTTAAGGGAACTTTCTGATCCCCCTCTCTCTGGTTTCTCTTCCTCTGAGTCTGAAGAAGAGTCTGAAGAAGAGTCTGATCTCTGGAGGGTTGAACTTTGAGAATGTTTGCAGAGGGTGAGGCACACACCGGACCGTGTATCACACACACTTCCGCGTAGAGTGCGCTCAGCAGAGAGAGTGTGTGTGCGTGTGTGTGTGTGTGTGTGTGTGTGTGTGTGTGAGATCCATCAGTCAGAGAGAGGAGCAGCAGATCAAACAGTGAAAGAGTGAGAGAGTGAGAGATCAGGGGTCAGACTCACCTCAGCGGACTGGATCCTCAGACTGCTTCAGTCCTCTTCATCAGCTGCATCCACTCTGAGCTCCGAGTTCCTCTCTGTCTGTCTGCAGGGCTGCTGCTGCTCTCACACACTCTGCGCATGCGCCTCGTTTGAAAGAATGACTGCGCTGAAGAGGATTTCTTCACTTCTTCCTCTGAGAGCAGATCACTGACTGACATCCAGACCATCTCATGTTCCTCATCATGACACAGTGTTAGTGATAATGTTGGATTCTGTATTAGATATACAGAACTAGGTCAATAATTAAAGACTAAAACAAGACAATGGAT
>NC_048284.1:1279135-1296169 GCF_009762535.1 Notolabrus celidotus
TAAAATAACAATTTCATACATCTTAAAAAATGAACTTGTATTTTCTTATCTTATTGAAAGTGTGACTCAACAAAAAAAATGTAGATAATTAAAAGATTAAAACAAGATGGCAGCAGATAGAGCACCCTGAGAGGATAAAAACACTTTCTATTTACAGTCAAACATTTACATTTAACATAAAACTAAACAAACCTGAGACCCAAACACAGAAATATTAAATATACTCAACTCAAACAGGCACACTGTGAAATACGTTTAGATACCAGCACACTGTATAAACATGTTTTAACATTATCACTATGTAAAAAACATGTTTTAACATTATCAGACTGTAAAAACATGTTTTAACATTAGCACACTGTAAAAACATGTTTTAACATTATCACTATGTAAAAACATGTTTTAACATTATCACTATTTAAAAACATGTTTTAACATTATCACTATGTAAAAACATGTTTTAACATTATCACTATGTAAAAACATGTTTTAACATTATCACTATGTAAAAACATGTTTTAACATTAGCACACTGTAAAGACATGTTTTAACATTATCACTATGTAAAAACATGTTTTAACATTATCACTATGTAAAAACATGTTTTAACATTATCACTATTTAAAAACATGTTTTAACATTATCACTATGTAAAAACATGTTTTAACATTATCACTATTTAAAGACATGTTTTAACATTATCACTATGTAAAAACATGTTTTAACATTATCACTATTTAAAAACATGTTTTAACATTATCACTATGTAAAAACATGTTTTAACATTATCACTATTTAAAGACATGTTTTAACATTATCACTATGTAAAAACATGTTTTAACATTATCACTATGTAAAAACATGTTTTAACATTATCACTATTTAAAAACATGTTTTAACATTATCACTATTTAAAAACATGTTTTAACATTAGCACTATGTAAAAAAACATGTTTTAACATTAGCACACTGTAAAAACATGTTTTAACATTATCACTATGTAAAAACATGTTTTAACATTATCACTATGTAAAAAACATGTTTTAAACATTAGCACACTGTAAAAACATGTTTTAACATTAGCACACTGTAAAGACATGTTTTAACATTATCACTGTAAAAACATGTTTTAACATTAGCACACTGTAAAGACATGTTTTAACATTATCACTATGTAAAAACATGATTTAACATTAGCACACTGTAAAAACATGTTTTAACATTAGCACACTGTAAAAACATGTTTTAACATTATCACAATGTAAAAAACATGTTTTAACATTATCACTATGTAAAAACATGTTTTAACATTATCACTGTAAAAAACATGTTTTAACATTAGCACTATGTAAAAAACATGTTTTAACATTATCACTGTAAAAAACAGGTTTTAACATTAGCACACTGTAAAATCATGTTTTAACATTATCACACTGTAAAAACATGTTTTAATATTAACACTATGTAAAAATATATTTTAACATTATCACACTGTAAAAATATATTTTAACATTAGCACTATGTAAAAACACGTTTTAACATTAGCATACTGTTAAAACATGTTTTAACATTAGCACACTGTAAAAAGATACAACCTGCGCTCATGATCAGCTGTTTAAATAAAGTTTGTTTGAAATCTTAGTGAGGTTAGGAAACACAGGAAGAGGGAAACAGCTTCATGTGGTTGTCATGGTCACAGCAGTGATGACATCATACAGGTGTGAAGGGGATGATGTCATACAGGTTTGGTGGTACTGTTGTAGACGAGCGTGTCCTGCTCCGACAGCGCCACGTGGGCGGGGCCTGTGGAGACGGGCCTATGGGAACGCTCCTTCTTCTTCTTGAGGAAACAGTAGGAGAGGATCGCTAGCAGAGCCAAGATGGCCACCGACAGCAGGACAGCCAGCGCTATGTTTGCTGTGGAGACAGTGAGGTCACTTCCTGTCAGCTGACGTGACACTTAAACTACAACACTGTAAAAAATGATAAGGTGAAAACAAAAGTGTGTTTTTATTAATCTGAAAGAGAAAAAAGAAAAGTTCTCACCAGAGTCATTTCCTGCTTCTTCTTCTTCCTCTTGTTCATAACGACCAAACAGCCCTCTGAAGAACACACTGCGCTCTGTGAACACACACACACACACACACACACACACACACACACACACACACACACACACCAGTACATGAGAACATCATCCTCTGAAGACTCCAAAGTAAGCAGGGCGAGAGATGAAAGTCCACAGGATGAATCACTGACAAAGTAACAGATGTTATTAATGTACCTAAAGTCTCTAAAAGTAGTATGGGAGGTAGAGCCTTCAGTTATCAGGCCCCTCTCCTTTGGAATCATCTACCAGTCAGGGTCCAGGAGGCAGACACCCTCTCTACTTTTAAGAGTAGGCTTCAAACTTTCCTTTTTGATAAAGCTTATAGTTAGAGCTGGATCAGGCTTGGACCAGGTCTTAGTTATGCTGCTATAGGCTTAGACTGACACACTGGGATCCTGTCTTTCCCTCTCTCTCCTCTCTCTGCCTGTCTCTCACTTTAACTCTTCCTGTCCCATTAAAGTTACTAACCATAGACCTTTCTGGAGTCCCTGAGCTCCCTTGTCTCGTAGGTTCCTCTGGATCTCTGCTGCTGTGGACGTGGTCCAGACTCCAGCTGCTACAACTACTACTATCCGTCTCCCCACTATCATCTCTCTCTCTCTCTCTCTCTCTCTTCATCTCCCTCTATCCCTCTCTCCAACACGGTCTCAGCAGATGTGTGTCTAACATGAGTCTGGTCCTGCTGGAGGTTTCTGCCTGTTAAAGGAAGTTTGTCCTTGCCACTGTAACTTGCTAAATGCTGCAAAGTGCTCTGCTCATGGTGGATTAAGATGAGATCAGACTGAGTCCGGTCTGTAAGAGGGGACTGGATCTTGTCCAGGTGTTCTTCAGTACCCTACCTGTGACTCCGTCGCAGGTCTCGCTGCACTTCTCTTCCTTCTCAAAGTTGTTTTCGTTTCCTTTGCAGCCCCCGTAGGTGAAGCGGTAGCACTTCTTGTTCAGAGGATCGTAGTACCAGCGGGAGAAACTTGCTCGACATGGTCCCGTGAGGGGGGGCTCCGAGCACCGAGCTGTTGGGGGGGGGGGTTAGCATTGTTAGCATGTAGCGTGTTAGCATGTAGCGTGTTAGCAGTCTGCTGTAGCAGGTGTTCAGAGATTAGACTGACCTTTCTTTTGGTTCACATCGATGTTCAGCAGCCGGTTTAACGTCTGATTAACTGAAGAGAAGAAGGAAGACTGTTACTGTGTGTGTGTGTGTGTGTGTGTGTGTGTGTGTGTGTGTGCGTGCGTGTGTGTGCGTGTGTGTGTGCGTGTGTGTGTGCGTGTGTGTGTGTGTGTGTGTGTGTGCGTGCGTGTGTATGTAAGTGTATTAGTGTGTGTATATAAGTGTGTTAGTGTGTGAGCCTGTGTGTGTGTCTGTGTGATTGTGTGTTTTTTTATTTATGTGTGTCTGTGTGTGACTGTGTGTGTGTGTGTGACCGTATGTGTGTGTGACTGTGTGTCTGTTAGTGTGTGTGTTAGTGTGTGTGTTTGTGTATATAAGTGTGTGTGTGTATTTATATTTATGTGTGTGTGGGTGTTTATAAATGTGTGTGTGTGTTTATAAATGTGTGTGTGTGCGCGCGCGTGAGTGTGTATGTGCGTGTGTCTGTGTGTCTGTTAGTGTGTTAGTGTGTGTGTGTTAGTGTGTGTGTTTGTGTATATAAATGTGTGTGTGTGTGTGTATTTATATATTTATGTGTGTGTGTGTGTGTATAAATGTGTGTGTGTGTGTGCGCGTGTGTGTGTGTGTGTGTGTTTATAAATGTGTGTGTGTGTGTGCGTGTGTGTGTGTGTGTGTGTATGTATTTATATGTGTGTTTGTGTGTGTGTGTTTATAAATGTGTGTGTGTGTGTGTGCGTGTGTGTGTGTGTGTGTGTGTGTGTATGTATTTATATATGTTTGTGTTTGTGTGTGTGTGTGTTTTTATATATGTGTGTGTGTGTGTGTATTTATATGTGTTTGTGTGTGTTTATAAATGTGTGTGTGTGTGTGTGTGTGTGTGTGTGTGTGTGTGTGTGTGTGTGTGTGTGTGTGTGTGTGTGTGTGTGTGTGTGTGTGTGTGTGTATTTATATGTGTTTGTGTGTGTTACGTTTGAAGCAGTGCATCTCGTCTGATCCGTCGCTGCAGTGCTTCACGCCGTCACACTCCACGCTCCGGTCCACACAGCAGCCGCTGTCACAGGTCAGCTGGTCATCAGCACACTCCACGCCGCACTCCTCTGAACACACACACACACACACACATTGACACACACACATTAACACTGTGCATCTGTAACACGTAGCACAGCTGATGTGAAGAGGTGCATTGTGGGACTGACCCTTAAAAGACTTGACGATGCCTCTCTCTGTCGACGCTGTAGACACACAAACAAACACATGATTAATGAGGGATCAGCTGTGTGTGCAGTGTGTGTGCAGTGTGTGTGTGTGTGTGTGTGCAGTGTGTGTGTACAGGTGTGCTGTTTACCTGTGACCCCGCTGCAGGCCGACTCACACTCCTCCTTGGACAGGAAGTTGTTTTTGTTTTGTTTACAGCCTCCAAACACAAACTGTTTACATTCACCCGCCACGGCGTCGTGGTACCAGCGAGGGAACGCAGCGCGACACGGACCCACCTTCCTCTCAGCCCGGCAGTACACTGAGGGACACACACACACACACACACACACACACACACACACACACACAGTTATAGTATATGTTCTCGTGTTGTCTGAGTGAGCACTGACACACCTCTGTAATGGATTGAACCATTAACCCTTGTCTTTGTGTGTGTGTGTGTGTGTGTGTGTGTGTGTGTGTGTGTGTGTGTGTGTGTGTGTGTGTGTGTGTGTGTGTGCATGTGTGTGTGTTGTAACATATATGGGAGTGTCATCGTGTTGGCTGTGTCGACACTCATGTTACCATGGCAACATCAGGTATTTACAGTGAGCGAGTTCCTCAAACGTTCTCACGTTGCTCAGCAGATTCACAGAGCAGGTTCCTCCGTGTTTGCGTTTGTGTGTGTGTGTGTGTGTGTGTGTGTGTGTGTGTGTGTGTGTGTGTGTGTGTGTGTGTGTGTGTATGTGTGTGTGTGTGTGTGTGTCAGGTAATCCAGTCCGACCAGTTCCAGTCAAGGTGTGGATCATCAGACACAAACACTGATTCACTCCTCAGAACATCAGAGCAGTTTAAAGGGACTCTAACGGATCTATGACCCGTCGACCAATCAGAGCTCCCCTTATCAATAACAGATCAATAACCTGGTAACAGCTCTGGGTCTAACTGATCAATGAATCTGGGTATAACTGGACCGGACTACATTTCCCATGAGCACTCACTGTTGGTCTGCTCGGGGCCGAGGACGAGCACGTTGACCTTGGTGGCGTGTGATTGGTCGTTGGAGTCGATGACGGTCAGCTGGAAGACGTAGGTGCCCGGCTTCAGGTCAGAGAGTCTCACCTGGTCCGGTAGATCTGTCTTCTGCAGAGTCACATTCAAAAAATAACTTTATTTAAAACTTTATTGAACCAGGTGTGTGTGTCTCATTGGTTAAGCCCCGCCTCCTATGACCCAGCAGTTTGTACCTCTATCGTGATGCCGTCCTGCCCGCTCTGCTGATTCCACCGGTACCGCTCAATCTGGGCGTCGCCCAGCGCCAGGCTCTCGATGCCGTTGAGCATCACCGTCGTTCCAGGCTGAACGATGACATCACGACCCGCAATGGCGATGGGTTGCACCTGTTCTCCTGCGCACACACACAGTGATGTCATAGAGGTGATTAATGGACGTGGTCTCCGTGACGTCACCCTAACGCCTGTCAAGCTAGTGTGAGGTAAAGAGGCGGGCCTTTAGCATCCTCGCTAACAGCTACAGTGTTCCCGCCTGTCAATCAAATCAGCCACGCCCTTATTTGGGCAAAACTCGTACATTTAATATCTTTGAAAATACTGAGTTATAATAAATTCACCTCGCACAGTGTGTGCCGATAGAGAAATGAGCTATCCAGACTACACTTGGCTCTAAACATGTTTATTAATGCTGTAAAGATCTTAACATGGGGCTCTATGGAGATTGCACCACTTTTGGAGACAGCCCCTAGTGGACACTGGAGGAACTGCAGTTTTTTGCTCTTTGGAATCGGTCCAGTTTTGGTAGTTTTGAATTAAATGCTAAAGGAAGTCTGTCCTCTTTGAATGGGTGTGTATGTGGTTTCCTGTGTTTCTGCAGCCTGCCTCTAGTGGACGCTCGATGAACTGCAGTTTTAACACTGGCTTCATATTTTAAGACTGGAGGTTGCCGTTTGGTTTTAATAGAACATGAGTCACATGAAAATAACGACACCACTGCTCTTCGTATCAAACTGAATTAAAGTATCAGGGATGAACTTTGAGTTTGAGCTTCCACCTATGAGCTAAGCATACAGGTGCAGCTAATCAGACTCATGTCAGCATGCGACCACATCACAAAGCTGAAAGTTTGTGAATCAAACTAAATCAAAGAAACAGAGCGAGGAGTCAAAGTGGAACTCCTGAAAAGTGCAAACCCTGTCGCATTAACCAGGACTCCCTGGACGGACTCATCTCAGGATAACTGCACACTGATTGGACGGTTTTTAGATGCACTATTTGATTAACACATCTTAAAGTTATGATCATAAAGTATATTCATTTGATTCCCAAATAAAGACACAGAAGAGCTGCTTTACTTTGTTAATATGGACTTAAAACGGATTTTAATAAATGCAGAATGATGGATGTGAATCATAAAAGCTCCCGGTTGAATTAATGTGGTTCATTAGAGTTAAAAAACATCCTTAGATAGCTCTAATGTAATGTCAGTAAAAACACCAGGACAATATTTACTGCTCACTCTCCTGACCTCAGACCTGAGAGGCGTTCAGGGTCAATCTCTCAGTCTGAACTTTTGACACCAGGGCCCAGTTTTTCAAAAACTTTAATCTGGATCAAAGTGATCCAGATTTTGTAGTCCCCTTTTTTACTACCCCAGATAAAAAGTGATCTTGTGGATTTGTCCTGGTTTTTCAAAAAGGCTTTACGAGGGATGCACCAATCCGATCATGGTATCGGATCTCAGCTAGATCGGACTCAAAAAGCTAGATCTGATATCGGGCCGATATATAGTGCCGATCCATATGGCAGATCTATTCTTCTCAGTTCTATGAGTTCTTCTTCTTCTACACAGGAAGAAGTTTACGTCAGCTGTAGCCGACTGCAAAGAAGGAAGAAACCTTCTATTAATGGATTCAAAGTGTGAAAACACGGACAGGTTATTGGATTTAATTGATCCGGATCCTTGACATGAAGGGATTCCAGCCTCTGGTTTAGGACTTGGAACCCAGGTACAGTTCACCATCACGTCAGGAAAGCCTGAAGTTACCAAAACATGATTCTATCCTCACATTAAGGAACAGAGATTGTTAAATCAATACCAGGATCAGATCGGCTCAGTATCGGTATCAGCAGATACCAAAGCCCAGGTATCGGTATCAGGACCTTAAAGTAGGATCGGTGCATCCCTATTCTTTACAGATCTTCTGATTCAGAAACCACAAGAACATATTTCAAGTTGAATTATTTAATTTAGAATGGATATTGTTTTGGTACGGTCTGTGTTGCTTTCCTCTGCAAGCATTGAATAAAAGAATGATTAAACATGTGTCCTACACACAGCCTGCCGGAGGACCTGAGAGCAGCTGATAGAGATATTCAGACTTTTAAAGGTAAACTAAAAACTTATTTATTCAGTCTGGCTTTTATGTAGGGTTTAACAATTTTATTACCTACATTTCACTGTAATATTAATATAAATGTTGCTTTATTATTTTAGGAATTTTAACTTTTATCGTATTCTATTTTTATGTATTTATTCATTCATTTATTTTTTATTTATCTACTCAGTTTTATTGATATTTTTAGCCGTAGTTTTATTTTTCAACTCTTATCCTTACCTTTTTAAATCTATTTATTTTAACTATTTTTATTCTTAATTTTGATGCTTTAACTTATTCTAATTACACAGATTTTATTTTTTGTGTGCATTAGTCTCTATTTTATTTGATGTTATTCTTATTTTTGATTTGTATTATTATTTTTGTTATTATTGTTATTATTATTGTTATTATTATTATTATTATTATTATTATTATTATTATTATTATTATTATTATCTTCCCCTAATATGTCCTGCCATTGTTTCATTTCTGATTCTTTCTTGTTTTTCAGTCGCTGTAAAGCTCTTTGGGTTGCATTTGATTTGTATGAAATGTGCTTTATAAATAAAGCTTGATTGATTGATTGATTGATACAGGTCTCTACATCCACCCTGAATCCACCCTGAATCCACCTTTCCAGTGGGATCAGGATAATCCTGGTTTTTAGCATCAAATTTACCCTAATCTCCCCCTTAGAGTTTTGAAATACCTCAAATCAACATTAGATCTGGATTCTGGGCAGGATAGGATTACCAAATCCGTATCCCCCTTTTGTAGGATCAGGATCCCCTCTCTGTGTTTTTGAAATACCCAATTTTGAGATGTAATCCTATCCCGAACATTCTGATCCAGATTCAAGTTTTTGAAAACCTGAGTCCAGGTGATCATGGATCATTGTAGATCAGGACTCAGTGCCTGAGCGATACCGTGCACAGGTGGACAGACAGGTGAGTCATTCTGTGAGGGACTCCGTTAGAACCCTGAACCGTCCCGTTAGCCTGGTTCTCTAGTTCAAAGAACACTGATATCAGACTAATAACAGCGCTGTGCAACATCACAGACCAGGAGGAGACAAAGACAGCTTCAGGACCGGCCCCCCCGCTGACCTGTGAGAGCTGGATGATCCTTATAATCTGTGTCCCTGAGCTGGATCTGTTTTATTATGTGATGTTAATTTAGTTTATTAAATAATATCTGTAACACTGTGAACAGACAGACAGTCTCTGCCTTACTCACCCTGGGACAGATTAAGCTGATCTAATCCAGGTGTGGATTATTGAGGGCCTAACATGACTGATTTGGTATGTTGACAGACTTTGTGATCCAGCTGTGGACTCACCTGGGCTGCTGGACTCACCTGGTCCCTGTGGGCCCTGCAGATGTTTCTGGAACACGGCCTGTTTGATGAAGCTCTGGTACCCGGGCTGGTTCACGAACCTGCACACGAAGCGGTTTCTGTGGACGCAGTTGAATGTGACGCAGGTGCGGCTCTCCGCGGCTGCCGCTCCGCTGCCGCGCGGCTCCAGCAGCGCCATGTCGCAGCGCGGCTCCGCGCAGCACGCGCGCTCGCAGTCTGCCGCCTCCTGGACGCGCGTGGTGGCCAGCAGAGCCGCTCCCTCCTTCACCGCGTCCTCCACGTCCAGAACAAAGTCTACCTGACCCTGCCGGAACGAGCTGCTGCAGGACGCGGTAGAGGACGCGTCCTCTGCCGCGCAAGCGGCGCGCGCGAGGAGAAGGAAGAGGAGGAGGAGGGGGAGGGAGGGAGGGGAGGAGGTCTGGGACATTCTTCAGCTGCAGTCCCCAAAAAAGTTTACAGGTAAAGTTTACCGAGTCCGGATTCTGTCCCCGCTCTGCACTGACAGTCCCACGCGCCCTCAGGAGGACCGGAAGTAGTCTTCCAGGTGAGTCTCAGGTAAAAACGGTGAAACGGTCAAAGTGAGATCCGGTGGGAACGACCTCCGTGTGCTGTGTGTGACTGCCGCTCCTCAGGTGTGTCTCACCTGCTCACAAACAGGAAGGGAACAAACACACTCTGCTCTCATAGGGCCCACTCAGTGACACGCCTCTGACGTCACTCAGGTGTGGTGACAACAGGAAGAGAAGCAGTTTCTGTCACCTGTCAGTTACTCAACGGATCTATGAATAATCCTCCTCCTCCTCCTCCATGTTCTTCTTCTTCTTCTTCTTCTTCTTCCTCATCTTCTTCTTCCTCTGTTTTTTCCTTCTTCTTCTTTTCTTCTTTTTCTTCTTCTTCTTCTTTTCTTCTTTTTCTTTTTCTTCTCCTTCTTCTTCTTTTTCTTCTTCTTCTTCTTCTTTTTCTTCTTCTTCCTCTTCTAAAAAAGAATAAATAGAGGAGGTAACTAAATAAATTAAACTGACTCTAGAGCTGTAATGTTAAAATAACCACATGTATGATCTAATATAAAATACTAAAATAAATCCTGTCATTGATATTATTTCTAATAGCATTATTAAATTATTATGTCTTTATTATTTCTCCTTACTCAGTGAGTCCAGTCTCACAGCAGCAGATTATTATACATTTAATTTTTATTAAATGTAAAAAAAAAAGATATGATTTTAAAACATATAAGAAGCTGAGCTGATGTAATAAAATGTAAGTATGGAAGTATTTACTCAAAAGAAGGAAGCAAGGAAGGATAAGCTCCTCAGATCCTGGTGTAGTTCTGAAAAGTGTCCAGTAGGTAGTGCTGTGTGATCAGCAGGTTCAGTCTGAGTTTATAGATTAATCCTGTCTCTGGATCAGGACAATATTCTCTCAGATTTAAATCCTGTTTGAACAGGTAGGATATAAATAAATATAAACAATTCAAAACATTCCATTCCTTTACTTTTCTTTGTTTTTGTTAAATAAGATGTTTTATTGTTTTTTATCTGTGTAATATGTTTTTATTGTGTTTTTATTTCTGCACTTTAATAAACTTTATTGTTTTTTAAACTCTGCAAATAAGGAGGATCAGAAGTTGAATCTGTTTTATTCGACTTCGGTTAATGTTGATCCAGTAAAAAGAGGTGAGAGAGTCATCTGTGAGTCACCTCCTTCCAGAGCCTGAGGGGCGAGCAAGGCATGCCTCGGCCTGCAGAGAGAGAGAGAGAGAGAGAGAGATTTAAAAAGTTGGGTCAGTGATAACAGAACAGGGAAAAAGTAACCATTAGTGTTGATTAGGTTCGTCAAATGACCGGGTATGAAAAGGAAACTCTGGTGAGTCTCTCAGAAGGAAAGGTGGGAAGAGGTTCACCGCTCTGTGAGAGACTGCGTGAGCAACTACTTCAACAGTTTCAGAAGAATGTTCCTCAGGACCTGACCCTGTTTAAGACCGACTGAGGGGAAAACTGTCCTGTGGGGTGATGAATCAAAATCTGACATTCTTTCTGGAAATCATGGACTCTGTGTCCAGAAGAGGGACCACCAGGGTTGTTATTGTTAGTTAAAAAAACACAATATGATATAATATAATATAATATAATATAATATAATATAATATAATATAATATACTATACTATACTTAATTAATTTAATTTAATTTAATTTAATTTAATTATATAAAATATAATATAATATAATATAATATAATATAATATAATGCAATATAATATAATATACTATATTATACTATACTATACTTTAATTTAATTTAATTTCATATATTATAATATAATATAATATGTTATATAATACATTATAATGAAATAAAATAAAACAAAACAAAATATAATTAATATATATAAATGTATATAATCTAATATATTTAAAAATATATATATTTAATAACGAAATATAATGTTATATATCATAATATAATATAATATAATTTATTATAATATAATAAAGTATAATATACTATAATAAATATTATATTTTAATAAAATGAAATGAAATCAAATGAAATATAGTACAATATAATGTCATGTTATTTAATGAATGAATGAATATTTTTATTTTGGTCACTAATTTAAAATGTAATATAATATAATGTAATGTAATGTAATGTAATGTAATGTAATATAATATAATATAATATAATATAATATAATATAATATAATATAATGTAATGTAATGTAATGTAATGTAATATAATATAATTAAGATATAATATAATATCACATGATATCATATTTCCTCACTGACTCAGCAGGACTGAACCAAGCGTGCCAACAAAGTTTTTTTGAATTCAAACCGGGAGAATAACCTCAAACTGTCAGTCAAACCAGGCTCCACCCTCCGTCCCCGTTTTTCCCTTCATACCTGAGACCAGGTGAGACAGGGATGAGCCTGTGGGGGAGGGGGAGAGCAGGAGTGTGTGTGCAGAGGGGGAGGAGATCCAGCAGCAGAGAGAGGGAGAGAGAGTCGTGTCTCTGAGGAGGAGAACGACAACAGGAACCGCACAGAACGGACTCACCTGGACTCACCTGGACTCTGCCGGCCAGGTGAGTGCTCAAAGGTTCTCTTGTGCCTGAGGTTTTAACGGTTCCACACGGCTGACTGTGATCTGTGAAGTACTGAGAGGGGTCTCTGCAGATCAGACTGTAAAGGTTCCACAGAGACCCTCACTGAGCTGAGAGGAACCTTTACAGGAAACTGGTTTAAAAAGAGAAACGTTCTGATTCTGTGAGGGACTCCGTTAGAACCCTGAACCGTCCCGTTAGCCTGGTTCTCTAGTTCAAAGAACACTGAGCGGTACCATGATGGTGTCTGCAGTATAAACAAATGTTACCTTAAAGAGCAAGGGATGAAAGGTTCTCTACGACATGAGACTGAAGAACCAGAAAGAACTCATTTAACAGACACAGAACTCTCTGATTTCATTTAATCTGTGAAGTTCTTCTTCAGAGAACCGTGCTCCGCTCTGGGATTGATTGTTCACCGATGGTATAGATATTTTCTGTTACTTCTTTGTCATTGATTTGAACCGGGGTCCCACCAAGAGCCTTTTTTTTAGGATCTTGTACTAATATATTTCAAAACTGAAGAAGTGAGCAGGCTTCAGGGAGGAAAACAAGGTTCTATGGAGCACCAAAATAAGGTTCCATGGAGCACCAAAATAAGGTTCCTGAGGCTATAAGTACAGCAGGGAGATTCTCAAGACCAACTCAGGTTGTATTCCTCAGAACAGAAAGTAATAACATACATTTATATAGAAACAGGTTCCTCAAAAACAAAGTCTTAACTGTAGAGAACCCTGTGATAAAGGTTCTCTTTGGAACCTGTTTTAAAAAGAGTTCAGTGGCAGTGAAGAACTTCTGATATGATGATGTTCTACTCATCATAAAGAAAGGATCCTTAAAGATTTGAAGCTCTGACTGAGAGTTCCTCCTCACCATCATCAATGAATTTAAATAACTTTATTCTCTTAAAGAGAACGGTTCTATGCAGAACCAGAAGATAGTTATTAAGACCCAGACTCAAGAAGGTACGAGGATTTTCAGACATTCTTTTTTAATACCTTCTTTTTTGTTTGAAACATTTCTTAAGAATGATGGGCTCAGTGATTCTTAAAAAGAACACTTTGTAAACTTTATGGGGATAAATTAAGTTTGTAAAGTAAAGTAAAATGAGGAGGTTAAAGTAGAGTGAAGCAAAGCTAAGTAGAGTAAAGTAAAGTAGGCACAAGAAATGTAAAGTTAAGTAAAGTGAAGCGAAGTGAAGTAAAAGTAAAGTAAAGTAAAGTAAAGCAAAGCTTAGTAACGTAAAGTGAAGTCAAAGGAGAGTAAAGTTAAGTTAAGTAGGTAAAAGCGAATAAAGTAAAACAAGCAAAGTTAAGTGAAGTAAATTTAAGCAAAAGTAGAGTTAAGCCAATCTAAGTAAAGTAATGTAAAGTAAAGTTAAAGTTAAAGTAAACTTAAGTAGAAGTAGAGTTAAGTAAAGTGACATGAAGTAACAGTAGATTTAAGTCAAGTAAAGTAGGTCAAAGTGGAATAAAGAAAGTAAAGAAGTGAAATGAAGTTAAAATAGAGTAAAGAAAAGCTTAGTAGAATAAAATTAAACGAAGTGAAGTGAAAAAAAGTAGAGTTAAGCAAAGGTAAGTAAAGTAAAGCTAAGAAGATTAAAGTAAAGTAAAAGTAGAGCAAAGTAAATTAAAGTGAGTGTAGTAGAGTAAAGTAGGTCAAAGTAGAGTAAATTGAAGTGAAAAGTTGAGTAAAGTGAAGTAAAGCAAGAGAAGTGTAAAGCAAAGTTCAGTAAAGTAAAAGTAGATTTAAGTAAAGTGAAGTAGATTTAAGTAAAGTGAAGTAAAGTGAAGTAGATTTAAGTAAAGTGAAGTAGATTTAAGTAAAGTGAAGTAAAGTGAAGTAGATTTAAGTAAAGTAAAAGTAGATTTAAGTAAAGTGAAGTAGATTTAAGTAAAGTGAAGTAAAGTGAAGTAGATTTAAGTAAAGTGAAGTAGATTTAAGTAAAGTAAAAGTAGATTTAAGTAAAGTGAAGTAGATTTAAGTAAAGTAAAAGTAGATTTAAAAGTAGATTTAAGTAAAGTGAAGTAGATTTAAGTAAAGTGAAGTAGATTTAAGTAAAGTAAAAGTAGATTTAAGTAAAGTGAAGTAGATTTAAGTAAAGTGAAGTAGATTTAAGTAAAGTGAAGTAGATTCAAGTAAAGTAAAAGTAGATTTAAGTAAAGTGAAGTAGATTTAAGTAAAGTGAAGTAGATTTAAGTAAAGTAAAAGTAGATTTAAGTAAAGTGAAGTAGATTTAAGTAAAGTGAAGTAGATTTACGTAAAGTGAACTAGGATAAAGTAAAGTGAAGTAGATTTAAGTAAAGTGAAGTAGATTTAAGTAAAGTGAAGTAGATTTAAGTAAAGTGAAGTAGATTTAAGTAAAGTGAAGTAGATTTAAGTAAAGTGAAGTAGATTTAAGTAAAGTGAAGTAGATTTAAGTGAAGTAGATTTAAGTGAAGTAGATTTAAGTAAAGTGAAGTAGGATAAAGTAAAGTGAAGTAGATTTAAGTAAAGTAAAAGTAGATTTAAGTAAAGTGAAGTAGATTTAAGTTAAGTGAAGTAGATTTAAGTAAAGTAAAAGTAGATTTAAGTAAAGTGAAGTAGATTTAAGTTAAGTGAAGTAGATTTAAGTTAAGTGAAGTTAAATTCAGTGGAGCTGAGATATTTGAATTTAGTTTGTCTTGGTTCATTGAAGCTGATTTCAGAGAGGTTCAGAGAGCTCCCCCTGCTGGCTGGAGGACAAATGTCGTATTTATTTAACGTTTGATTAAATTAAACTTAGATTTAGAAACACTTCTGATCCAGGAAGAAGAAGAACATTAATAACGACCAATAACAGTTCATGTTGATCAGGATCAACGAGAGGGAGTGAAATCAGTCTAACAAACAGGAACACGTTCACTCACTAGTGATGCAAACAGATGAGTTGTGAAGGAGTGAGTGTTTCTCAACACAGCATCAGTTTGATCAACCAATCAGTGTTCGAGCTGCGGCGGTGATTCACTGATCGACCAGACGAAGGATTAAACGACCCGCTGACTCAAACTCAGCTGCTCCTCTTCCTCAGAGGAAGGTCAGGGTCAGAGTCACCTCTCGCCATGACCCATCATCTCCAATCAAACAGCTGCTCACATGATAACTGACGTGTGTGTGTGTGTGAGTGTGTGTGTGAGTGTGTGTGTGTGTGTGTGTGTGTGTGTGTGAGTGTGTGTGTGTGTGTGAGTGTGTGTGTGTGTGTGTGTGTGTGTGTGTGTGAGTGTGTGTGTCTACAGTACTGTGTTAAACAGCGATGCGTTCACTGACTCACAGTGGATGTGTTGTTACAGTCAGTCTGAGGAGCTGTCTGGTCATGTAGTGTGTCGGTTTGATTCCTCAGGTATGTCAGTCACACCCATATCACACTCACACTCACACACACACACACACACACACACACACACACACACACACACACACACACACACACACCTATACATTTAGTGTGACTGGGAGGAGCAGGAAAAGTTACAGGAATCCCTCGTTAGCAGTGAAATGTGGAGAAAATTACAGAGTTTGAACACATAAATCACAGACTGAGATTATAATGTATGCAGCCGCCGTGACATCACTCACTGACTCTGTGAAGCACTGAGTTTAACATTTTCCACCACATGTTGAAATTTGGCGCAGGAAGTGACCATATATGGAGGAAATTGAGGAATGAGCCAAACTGTTTTTATACCAGGCTGTAAACATGTTGATTTCTGCTGTAGGCCTTTTTTTAACATGGGGCTCTATTGGGACTAACTCACTGTAGGACACAGCCTCTAGTGGACACTTCAGGTACTGCAGTTTGGGATGTTGGAATGACCATATATGGAGGAAATAGAGGAATGATACAAACTGTTTTTGTAAACATGTTTATTTCTGCTAATGGACGTTTTAACATGAGGCTCTATGGGGACTGACTCACTTTAGGACACAGCCTCTAGTGGACACTTCAGGTACTGCAGTTTGGGATGTTTGAGTGACCATATTTGGAGGAAATAAAGCACCGTTTTTGTTCCAGGCAGTAAACATGTTGATTTCTGCTGTTGGATGTTTTAACATGGGGCTCTATGGGGACTGACTGACTGTAGGACACAGCCTCTAGTGGACACTTCAGGTACTGCAGTTTGGGATGTTTGAGTGACCGTATATGGAGGAAATGTAGGAATAACTCAAACAGTTTTCATACCAGGCTGTAAACATGTTGATTTCTGCTAATTGACATTTTAACATGGGGCTCTATGGGGACTGACTGACTGTAGGACACAGCCTCTAGTGGACACTTCAGGTACTGCAGTTTGGGATGTTGGAGTGACCATATATGGAGGAAATAGAGGAATGATACAAACTGTTTATGTAAACATGTTGATTTCTGCTGTTCGATGTTTTAACATGGGGCTCTATGGAGACTAACTCACTTTAGGACACAGCCTCTAGTGGACACTTCAGGTACTGCAGTTTGGGATGTTTGAGTGACCATATTTGGAGGAAATAAAGCACCGTTTTTGTTCCAGGCAGTAAACATGTTGATTTCTGCTGTTGGATGTTTCAACATGGGGCTCTATGGGGACTGACTCACTGTAGGACACATCCTCTAGTGGACACTTCAGGTACTGCAGTTTTGGATGTTTGAGTGACCGTATATGGAGGAAATGTAGGAATAACTCAAACAGTTTTCATACCAGGCTGTAAACATGTTGATTTCTGCTAATTGACATTTTAACATGGGGCTCTATGGGGACGACTG